>NW_025259851.1:0-1712 GCF_018294505.1 Triticum aestivum
AATGTTATTTCGGGAAAGAGGGAGTATCATAATACTAGTTTGTCATGGTAACGAAATATGATTTGTATGGTGTTCTCAACAAAGTCCATGAGACAGAGACGCCTATTATGGTGCAGAGCGGCCTTCACAATACTGTTACGTGCACTTGGTTTATTTTTTGAAATCAAATCGTCTTTTATTTCACTAGGCTACTGATATAAAAATTGTCATATGCCCCGTCACGTAAACGAGGGCATCTATTTGTTCTAATTAATGAAGGGATATGAAGATATGTAAGCTATATAGCTGTAACGAATGTCTTGCTTTATCTTTTGATTGCAGGGAATATTAGCTCTGTCTTTTTTTTCTGAATGAATATTCGCTGTGTCTTTGTTCACAGGAGAGGACTAACTTGCATATTCTAGCCAGTTTGGAGCACATCAGAAGCTAGTTACACTCTGTACCGGACTAGGACATAGTATAGTATCAATGAATCATTACTGTTTGGGACCTGTATATGTAGGGAAGAAGAAGTGTATATGATGAGTAATCTGCTTCTGCTGCAGGCTTGTGGTTCCACTGTTTCTGCAGGTTGATGCTTGTTATGGCATTTGCAGAAGCCACTCTGTAAAATAACAAGAACAAGAACACCGACACTAGTTGAAAACCTAAGCTTGGTTCGCTGCAGATCTCAAGATAGTGGTCAGAAAAGTGAAAGCTAAGGATGTAGAGTCCAATTAGCTTAGGTGTTATTGAATGCATGTACATGGCAAAGCTGGCATTTAGGTTCTGGAAATGCATGCTTCAGACAAATGACAAAAGATGTACTCCCTCCGTTTCTAAATACGGAGTATAAGCCCTTTTAGAGATTCCAATATAGACTACATATGGATGTATATAGACGTATTTTAAAGTGTAGATTCACTCATTTTGCTCCGTATGTACTAGTGTACACTCCCTCCGTTCTAAAATGAGTGTCTCAACTTTGTGATTATCAGCAGATAGTAGATACACAAGCAAGTCAAAACATGAACGATAAGACATAACACACGCAACCAGCAGGAAAGCAAGTAAATGATTCCTTCAGAGAGGAGATGTACTGCAGAGTGGTTCAGACAAATGAGTGGCAAAATTTCGAAATAGCGCTTCATAGAAAAGATTGAAGAACAAAGGAAACCAGTGAATAAATAGCTTCGAAATGACTGGAATGATAAAAACCTAATGATGAGTTAGTCTCGGTACTCGCTGTGTTATGGAGCGTCTCAATGGAGATTCATTGGCTTGAACATGCAGACCTTTAATACGGCAAATATTTGTTTCATTATCGAAAAGAAAAGAAGGGTAGCTCATTTTTCTGAAACTAACAGAATAAATATTTCTCCGAAATGCTTCTTGAATTTCAACCATGATCATCAAGTCAACAGAACATACTCCCTCTGTTCCTAAATATTTGTCTTTTTAGAGATTTTAACAAGTGACTACATACGGAGCAAAATGAGTGAATCTACATTCTAAAATATGTCTATATACATCCGTATGTGGTAGTCCATTTATAAAATCTCTGAAAAGACAAATATTTACCAAACGGAGGGAGTATATATTACCGTCTAAAAGCGCATGGGTGGTCTCTCCTCCTTTTTCCGGGCTTGAGACCGGCTATCAATTTTGCAACGAAAAAACCAGGCACCAATTCGTAAATCAGTCTACTAGCTACTGGGTTGACAAAATATTCT
>NW_025259852.1:0-1712 GCF_018294505.1 Triticum aestivum
GTACTCGCCACAACTAACATGTGGGCTGGATAGTTCCATAAGTTATGAATTCTTCCCAAATGGAAATAGTGACCTTCACCCATGGCATGCTAGTCTATGACACGTGGGTCCAGAACGCTTGCGTTGCCGAGTCACCTAGATTTGCAGAACGAAAGGCTAGTGAGGGGCCGCGTACATAAGACTAGTCACAGTGGAGAGTAAGGGCATCTCCAGCCGCGCCCCCAACAGGCCCTCCCCAGGCGATTTTGCCGCGCCGGCGCCAAAAAACGGCCCAGTCGCGCCCTCAGAAGCCCGTTTTCGCCGGCTCGGGCCAAAACTGGTGCCGGCGGATCCAGGCCGAACCCGGCGCCCTGGGGGCGCTTGGGGAGCCGGCACAAGCGAAAAAGGCGCGTGGGCCCGCCCTGGCGGTGACCCGAGGGCCTTTTCCCGCCGCTTCTTTACGCTTTTCCCTCGCATCTCCTCCGCTCACTCGCCTTCCTCCCGCTATTGCCTCCCTTTCTCCCACCAAACCCCCACGAGCTCGCCTTCCAGTCGCCGCCATGCTGCCGAAGAAGTACGCCATGCCGCGCGCGGCGGCAACCACGACTGGCACCGTGGCCCAGCCAAAGCAGAGGAAGCCGAGGGCGCCGCCATCGAAGCCACCGGGCATGTCGAACGCCGAGTGGAGAGTGGAAGTTCAGCGACGCGACGCAGTCACCACCGACCGGCGGAACAGGGCCATTGCCAAGAAGGCACTCGACAACGCGGCGCGTGCGGCGGCGTCTTCTTCATCGGTCGACCATGCAGGGACGATGAATCCACCCGTCGTCATCCACGCCCAGTACTCGCCCTGGGGACAGCAAGGCGTCGGATCTCCATGGGGATCGTCATCGCCCGGCTACGCCGACGGCAACGCGCACGGGGGGTTCAACCCAAACGTGACCTTCCCCCATGGCCACCCCGCGACGCGCACACCCTCGCCCGCCTTCGTCGGCGTGCAGTACCCTCCATACAACTACTCGACCCGACCACCGGCACGAACCAGAGCTTCGAGACGTACTGGGACCGCATCAAGGCCAAGTTCGACGAGCGGAAGCTCGTCGACCCGTACTTCAAAGGCGTCTACATGCAGCGCGGCTCCAAGGCGATGGCGAACCATTGGGGGCGTATCCAGTTGGCGTCCAACAAATGGCATGGAATCGTCGAGGAGGTCGCGGCTCGCCCGGAGAGCGGCACCAGCGTTGAGGATCAGGTACGCACGCCGTTCGCCCGCATCTCTTCGTCGTCAACGCCCGCCGGCCGCCAACTGTTTGTTCCTCCGTGCAGCTGCTGCGTATGTTCACCATGTATCGGCGCGACAACCAAGACGCCGACTTCAAGCACCTCCACGTCTACAAGCGCATTGACAAGTGCGAGAAGTGGGCGGAAGTCCGACGTACCCTCGACAAGGCCAAGGACACATACAAGCCGGACGCGACGACTCCGGGCGCGTCAGAGGGGCGGCCGAACGGCCACAAATTGGCAAAGAAGGGGAAAAACGCCGACGCGGCAACCACGCGAGTGCAGGAGTCCATCGAGCATTACCTCGCCGACGCCAGGCCCGGGCCGTCCTACGTGAAGAGAAGACCGAGGCGCGGTGGTCGTCGCTGATGAAGAACAGCGCCATCAAGCTCGACCTGCTCCGGACGAACGCCGCCGCGAAGAAAAGGAACACCGACATGACTTTTCTGATG
>NW_025259853.1:0-1712 GCF_018294505.1 Triticum aestivum
CTGGATTCTCTTGATATCTACCGAGTACCCCGGTGATAAAAGCTAAGTCAGGGCGAGTGCACACTTGTGCATACTGTAAGCTGCCAACTGCCGAAGCATATGGTACTGCTTTCATTTGATCGATCTCATACTGGTTCTTGGGACATTGAAATTTCCCAAAACTATCGCCCTTGACTATTGGAGCAGGTGTGGCTTTACTCGCATGCATATTATACTTTTTAAGAACCTTTTCTAAATATGCTTGCTGAGATAGTCCTAAGACTCCATTGTTCCTATCTCGGTGAATTTCTATGCCCAAAACATATGATGCTTCACCAAGATCTGTTATGTCAAAATTTGAGGATAAGTATTTCTTTGTTTCTTGTAGTAGACTAACATCACTACTAGCAAGCAGGATATCATCCACATACAAGATTAGGAAAATATATTTCCCACTTTTAAACATTGCATAAATGCAATTATCCTCAATATTTTCTTTAAATCCAAAACTTTTAATCGTTTGATTAAACTTTAGATACCACTGCCGAGAGGCTTGTCTTAATCCATAAATGGATTTCTTCAGGCGGCATCCCATATTTTCCTTGCCTTCCATGATAAAACCCTTGGGTTGTTTCATGAAGACCTTTTCTTTTAAATCACCATTCAGAAATGCCGTCTTAACATCCATTTGATGTAACTCTAAATCAAAATGAGCAACTAATGCCATTATGATTCTGAAGGAATCCTTACATGAGACTGGAGAAAATGTCTCATTGTAATCTATCCCTTCTCTTTGTGTAAATCCTTTTGCCACGAGTCGTGCTTTATACTTTTCTATATTCCCTTTAGAGTCATACTTAATTTTGTAGACCCATTTACAGCCTACTGTTTTGGCTCCTTTGGGAATTTCCTCTAAGTCCCAAACATCTTTGGAACTCATCGATTTCATCTCGTCTTCCATTGCCTTCATCCACTTCGATGAATGAGGGCTTCTCATGGCTTCTTCATATGAGGTGGGATCTTTTTCCATATGAACCATTTCTGTGTTATAAACTTTAAAGTCAGTAGAAATAGCTGACTTTCTTGGTCTTGTAGACCTTCTAAGGGCCTCAGTTTCTGGCACATTTTGTGCCTCAACTTCCGGCACTTCTTCTAAATTTTGCTGTTGCACCTCCCTTTCATGCTCAACAACGGGTTCAGTCGGCTCCTGACGGACAGATTCCGGGTCTTCCCCCATAGATGTCATGGGTGGAGTTGCAACTGGTAGTGAGAAAAATGGCTCCTGAATCATCGGATTAGGTGCATGCACCCTCTTCTCCTCAAGATCAATTTTCCGAGCTACCAAGCTCCCCCTCATCATTTCGTCCTCTAAGAAGACTGCATGTCTCGTTTCTACAAACTTTGTATATCTGTCAGGGCAGTAGAAACGAAAACCTTTTGATCTGTCTGGATAGCCAATGAAGTGGCAACTTACTGTTTTGGGATCTAACTTTGCAATGTTTGGATTAAACATTTTGGCCTCAGCAGGGCACCCCCACACCCTGAAGTGTTGTAGGGAGGGCATCCTTCCTGTCCATAGCTCGTACGGTGTTTTGGGCACCGACTTGCTTGGTACTCTATTGAGAATGTGAATGGCGGTTTTAAGCGCCTCCATCCATAATCCCAATGGCAAGTTGGAATAACTCATCATGCTGCGCACCATATCCATAAGGGTACGGTTGCGCCTTTCAGCT
>NW_025259854.1:0-1712 GCF_018294505.1 Triticum aestivum
GATACACCACCACCACTTCTTAGTAGTCTGTAGGATCATATTCTTGTGTGTTTCTATTGCTGCTAACCATGCCAGGATCACAAGCCGACGAGATTGACTGGGAGAATTTATCGAACAAGGAGCTTCATGATAAGTTTCAGCAAATGATGACTGAACAGGTGCAAGATGTGCTGAACAATTTTGAAGAGGCCATGGAGAAGATCACTGGCCTTGAGAAGACGTTCGAAACAAAGCTCGATAACAAGTTTAATGAATTGCTCGCGCGTCTTCCACCACCACCACCCGCTGCACCTAACGCACCTCTCCAACAACAACAACAACGACTACCTCCACGTCGCGAAGCAGACCTCCGCCGAGCAAGCCGTGTTCCTCTTGCGTTTGGCCAAACTGTTGGTGCTGCTGTTGATACTTCTGTGGCTCCTGCTGCTGATGCGGAGGAGGATGATTATGTGGGAGATTATGAGCATGAGGTTGATCAAAATCAACACTACATGCAGCCACCTGTACCACCACCAGCAGGTCGACCTCAGGTATATATTCGTAATGGTAGGCCTGCACCACCACATCAGGTACGAGATGATGTCCATATTCCTAAACTAAAATTGAATATTCCACCATTTGAGGGTAGATATGTTCCTGATATATATCTTACTTGGGAGTTAGAAACTGAACAACGATTTACATGTTTACAATATCCTGAGGAGAGACGAGTTGCTGCTGCCGTTTGTGCTTTCACTAGTTTTGCATGTGTATGGTGGTCTGAACATTGTAGATTATATCCTATTCCAACTACTTGGGCTGCTTTGAAAACTGCTATGCGTACGCGTTGGGTTCCACCATATTATCAACGTGAATTGCTTCAAAAATTGCAGCGTTTAAGACAAGGGAAAAATTCTGTAGAAGAATATTATCAGGAATTACAAACTGGCATGATTAGATGTGGTATTGTTGAGGAGAATGAAGCTATGCTTGCACGTTTTCTGGGTGGATTAAATAGAGAGATTCAGACCATTCTAGACTATAAGGAGTATACTAATATCACTCGTTTATTCCATCTTGCTTGTAAAGCTGAACGTGAAGTGCAGGATCGACAAGCATTGGCGCGAACTAACTTTTCTGCAGGCCGACCTTCTTCATGGACGCCGCCTGCATCTTCTACTTCAACTGCACCAGCACCTCAATCAGGTGCCTCCTACAGTCGTGATACAAGAAAACAGGAACAACCACCATTATCTGCCAAGAGCGCACCTGCGGGGCCTGCACGGCGTTCTTCTTCTTCCATGGCATCAACAGGGCACACAAGTGATATTATTTGTCGTCGTTGTAAGGGAGGAGGTCATTATGCGAGGGAATGCAAATCTCCGCGTGTGATGATTGCTACCGCGGATGGTGGATATGAGTCCGCTAGTGACTATGATGAGGAGACATTGGCTCTTATTACACGTGAAGAACATGGTGGAGATGATTCTGATCATGAGACGCAATACATGGCTCCTGAAGACGCTGACAGGTATGAATGTTTAGTTGCTCAACGTGTTTTGAGTGTGCAGGTCACACAAGCTGAGCAAAATCAGAGGCACAATTTGTTCCATACCAAGGGAGTTGTGAAGGAACGTTCTGTGCGCGTCATAATAGACGGAGGGAGCTGCAACAACTTGGCTAGCATGGAGATGGTGGAGAAGCTTTCTCTCACCACAAGACCACATCCACAT
>NW_025259855.1:0-1711 GCF_018294505.1 Triticum aestivum
CGAAAACCATCATGCTTGTTGTGAGAAGCTCCGGTTTGTGAGAAGCATATACCCAAACCTGCCCCAAATGGGACAAAATTTGTACCACGCCATGTTGATGCCGCTCCATGATAGCATGCCAAGTTTCATGAATTTCATATGAGTTCTGGATTTACTAGAATTTAAAAACCAGGCATCTCAATGTTATGCCGGCAATCAATGGTGCCAAGGTGTTTGAAATTCATTCCCATTTCTTGCATGGGACATAAGCATGCACCCAAGGACACAGATTTGATTTTTCAACCAATTTATATGCAGCGGAGCATGCGCATGTAGTTCAATTTTGAATTATTCACATAAATGCACTGAAAACTCAGTTAATGCATAAAAATGTCAAAACGAACCCCGAAAAATCACAAAAATTCACACAACACTCTTGTTGTTCTATGTTGACACGAGAAAAAAACTTCAAAGCAATAAGAGGCAATGGATATCGTTTCGTCCCCAAAGGTGGGACGTTCCCTACCGAAAACCACCATGCTTTTTGTGAGAAGCTCCAGTTTGTGAGAAGCATATACCAAAACCTGCCCCAAATGGGACAAAATTTGTGCCATGGCATGTTGATGCCGCTCCATGATAGCATGCCAAGTTTCATGAATTTCATATGAGTTTTGAATTTACTAGAATTTAAAAACTAGGCATTTCAATGTTTTGCCGGCAATCAACGGTGCCATGGTGTTTGAAATTCATTCCCATTTCTTGCATGGGACCTAAGCATGCACCCAAGGACATAGATTTGATTTTTCAACCGATTTATATGCACTGGAGCATGCGCATGTAGTTAAAATTTGAATTATGCACATAAATGCATTGAAAACTCACTTAATGCATAAAAATGTCCAAACGAACCCCGAAAAATCACAAAAATTCACACAACACTCCTGTTGTTCTATGTTGACATGAGAAAAAAACTTGAAAGCAATAAGAGGCAATGGATATCGTTTCGTCCCAAAGGTGGCACGTTCCCTACCAAAAACCATCATGCTTCTTGTGAGAAGCTCCGGTTTGTGAGAAGCATATACCCAAACCTGCCCCAAATGGGACAAAAATTTTACCTCGGCAGGTTGATGCCGCTCCATCATAGCATGCCAAGTTTCATGAATTTCAGACGAGTTTTGGATTTACTATAATTTAAAAACCAGGCATCTCAATGTTTTGCTGGCAATCAACGGTGCCATGGTGTTTGAAATTCATTCCTATTTCTTGCATGGGACCTAAGCATGCACCCAAGGACACAGATTTGATTTTTCAACCAATTTATATGCACTGGAGCATGCGCATGTAGTTCAAATTTGAATTATGCACATAAATCATAAATGCATTGAAAACTCAGTTGATGCATAAAAATGTCCAAACGAACCCCGAAAAATCACAAAAATTCACACAACACTCCTGTTGTTCTATGTTGACACGAGAAACAAACATGAAAGCACTAAGAGGCAATGGATATCGTTTCGTCCCCAAAGGTGAGACGTTTTCTACCGAAAACCATCATGCTTATTGTGAGAAGCTCTGGTTTGTGAGAAGCATATACCTAAACCTGCCCCAAATGGGACAAAATTTGTACCACGGCATGTTGATGCCGCTCCATGATAGCATGCCAAGTTTCATGAATTTCATACGAGTTCTGGATTTACAAGAATTTAAAAACCAGGCATCTCAATTTTTTGCC
>NW_025259856.1:0-1711 GCF_018294505.1 Triticum aestivum
GATTTCCACGATTTACGAACCCCGTGGTGCGTTTTCGTGTTGGTCAATGACACTCACAATTTTGGCCAATTTCTGGTCCGTCTCGTGCACTATTACTCACCGTTTCGGCGTCCCAGAGCGATTTCCACTATTTACAAACCCCGCGGTGCGTTTGCGTCTCTGTCGTCAACACTCACAGTTTTGGCCAATTCTGAAGCGATTCGTGGACTATTACTCATCATTTAGGGGTCCCGAAACGATTCCATAGTGGGTTAACCCTAAGGTGCGTTTACGTGTCGGCCATCAACACTCACAGTTTTGGGGCCCCGGAGTGATTTCAACGATTAACGAACTGCGGGGTGCGTTTACATGTCGGTCATCAATACTATTAGTTTTGGCCAATTCTGGCCCGTTTCGTGGACTGTTACTCACTATTTTGGGGCCCAGAATGATTTCAACGATTAACGAACCCCCGGGTGCACTTACGCGTCGGTTATGAACACTCACAGTTTTGGCCAATTCTAACGCGTTTTGTGGACTGTTAGTCACCGTTTTCTAGTCCTGAAGTGATTTCCATAGTTGTCGAACCCCAAGGTGCGCTTACGTGTCAGCCATCAACACTCACAGTTTTGGCTGATTCTGGCCCGTTTCATGGACTACTACTCACTGTTTTGGGGACACAGAGTGATTTCCACGGTTAACGAACCGCAGGGTGCATTTACATGTCGGTCATCAACTCTCGCAGTTTTGGCCGATTCTGGCCCGTTTCTTGGACTATTACTCTGTTTTTGGCTCCCGGCGTGATTTCCATGATTGATGAACACCGGGGTGCGTTTATGTGTCAGTCATCAACACTCGCAGTTTTGGCTATTCTGGCCCATTTCGTAGAGTACTACTTAGTTTTGGGGGTCCCGGAGTGATTTCCACGATTTACGAACCCCGTGGTGCGTTTTCGTGTTGGTCAATGACACTCACAATTTTGGCCAATTTCTGGTCCGTCTCGTGCACTATTACTCACCATTTCGGCGTCCCAGAGCGATTTCCACTATTCACAAACCCCGCGGTGCGTTTGCGTCTCTGTCGTCAACACTCACAGTTTTGGCCAATTCTGAAGCGATTCGTGGACTATTACTCATCATTTAGGGGTCCCGAAACGATTCCATAGTGGGTTAACCCTAAGATGCGTTTACGTGTCGGCCATCAACACTCACAGTTTTGGGGCCCCGGAGTGATTTCAACGATTAACGAACGGCGGGGTGCGTTTACATGTCGGTCATCAATACTATTAGTTTTGGCCAATTCTGGCCCGTTTCGTGGACTGTTACTCACTATTTTGGGGCCCAGAATGATTTCAACGATTAACGAACCCCCGGGTGCGCTTACGCGTCGGTTATGAACACTCACAGTTTTGGCCAATTCTAACGCGTTTTGTGGACTGTTAGTCACCGTTTTCTAGTCCTGAAGTGATTTCCATAGTTGTCGAACCCCAAGGTGCGCTTACGTGTCAGCCATCAACACTCACAGTTTTGGCTGATTCTGGCCCGTTTCATGGACTACTACTCACTGTTTTGGGGACACAGAGTGATTTCCACGGTTAACGAACCGCAGGGTGCATTTACATGTCGGTCATCAACTCTCGCAGTTTTGGCCGATTCTGGCCCGTTTCTTGGACTATTACTCTGTTTTTGGGTCCCGGCGTGATTTCCATGATTGATGAACACCGGGGTGCGTT
>NW_025259857.1:0-1711 GCF_018294505.1 Triticum aestivum
AGTATGTAAGTGATGTGGCGGTTGCAAACGCTCGACACGCGTGTCCGGGGTGTGCCCCCCCTCACGGACGTCGCCGCCGCCGGCACCTGGAGGGGGTAAACGGACGCGTCGGGTCTACACGGAGGGGATCTTGCTGTGGGTCTGGCCCGGATGTTGCTCCAAAGTGTTCCTATGGGCTGACCTAACACAACCGGGTGGGGAGGTCCACTGGTCAAAGCCCGTCCGTGCAAAGTCAAAGGGGTAGATCCCGTGGTTAAATGCAACAGGGTTAGGCGGGACGGGGGCACTGGGGGGGGGGGTAGCAATGCCACCGGAGCGTCGCACCGGGCCCTCATACATGCGGGGTGGTCTGGTGGCATGTCCGAACAGGCGGGACGCGTCTCTGGGGCGTGGCCCCCCCTCACGGACGACGATGACACGGTAGTAGACGTTCTGCGGTAACGATGCGGCTTCAATATTACTAAATAATCGGTGTGCGATAAAATCATGAGTATTTTTGCACGATGTGGGCACATGTGCTATAGGAACGATGGTATTTTTTCATAATTTTTGGTGATGGAGAAGTATCCGAAAAATTTCCTCTACGCGGATTGACCTTCGCGCGTCTACGGCTGTGGCCGGTGGCCTCCGGGGGCTAGCATGCCGCCAAATCTTGCGTAGGCAGCCTCTCACAAGTCTGGAAGTGTTGTGGCGGTTGCAAACACCCGGCACACGTGTCCGGGGTGTGCCCCCCCATGAACAGCGCCGCCGCCGGCACCTGGAGGGGGTAAACGGATGCGTCGGGTCTACCTGGAGGGGATCTTGCCGTGGGTCTGGCCCGGATGTTGCTCCAAAGTGTTCCTATGGGCTGACCTAACACAACCGGGTGGGGAGGTCCACTGGTCCAAGCCCGTCCATGCAAAGTCAAAGGGCTAGATCCCATGGTCAAACGCTATAGGGTTAGGCGGGACGGGGGCACTGGGGGGTAGCAATGCCACCGGAGCATCACACCGGGCCCTCATACATGCAGGATGGTGTGGTGGCATGTCTGAAGAGGCGGGACGCGTCTCCGGGGTGTGGCCCCCCCTCACGGACGGCGATGACACGGTAGTAGACATTCCGCGGTAACGATGCGGCGTCATTATTACTAAATACACGGAGCGCGTTAAAATCATGAGTTTTTTTGCACGACGTGGGCACATGTGCTATAGGATCGATGGTATTTTTTCATAATTTTTGGTGATGGAGAAGTATCCGAAAAATTCCCTCTACGCGGATAGCCCTTCGCGCGTCTACGGCTGTGGCCGGCGGCCTCCGGGGGCTAGCATGCCGCCAAATCTTGCGTAGGCGGCCTCTCACAAGTCTGTAAGTGTTGTGGCGGTTGCAAACGCCCGGCACGCGTGTCCGGGGTGTGCCCCCCCTCACGGACGGCGCCGCCACCGGCACCTGGAGGGGGGAAACGAACGCGTCGGGTCTACACGGAGGGGATCTTGCTGTGGGTCTGGCCCGGATGTCGCTCCAAAGTGTTCCTATGGGCTGACCTAACACAACCGGGTGGGGAGGTCCAATGGTCAAAGCTCGTCCGTGCAAAGTCAAAGGGCTAGATCACGTGGTCAAACGCTACAGGGTTAGGCGGGACGGGGGCACTGGGGGTAGCAATGCCACCGGAGCGTCGCACCGGGCCCTCATACATGCGGGGTCGTGTGGTGGCATGTCCGAAGAGGCGGGACGC
>NW_025259858.1:0-1711 GCF_018294505.1 Triticum aestivum
TGAATGAATGAAACTCAACACAAATGATGGTAATAAAATAAAATTGTGAATATTGTTATTTACGCACTTCATATTGTTTGTCGGAGTAGCCCCGCTCACAGGTCGTGTGGCGGATGGACTCGCAAATGTAGTATCCACAGAAATCATTCCCTTGTTCCTGCCACAACCACTTTACAAGAAATAGAGGTCAATCAAACTGATAATTAGCAAGCATGCTAAATGGTATTGATGAAACTAGCACTTGAATCACTAGGAGATGCCTGGAATATGCTACTATATAGTACTTACTTTCGGGTGCCCACAAGCTATTGGATTTCTTCAATACTTTGACGCTATAGGAACCCTCGACCCTGAAACCTTCGACCCTTGACCCCTTAACGACCCTCGACCCTCTACCCTAGTTCCCGACCCTCGACCCCTCGGCGATCCTCGACACCCTCGTTATATCGACAACGACGCAACATACATATACATGGGAAAATAATGTTATCGGGGAGGGGGTATCGGTACCCCCCCCCTCGTGTCAAAGTTTCTTCTTTCTCCTCTATTCCTTTCTTTCTTCTTCTCCTCTTCTTTTCTTCTTATCCCTCGAGAAAGGAAAATAAGGAAAAGGAAGAAAAGAGGAAGAAGGAAGAAGGAAGAAGAAGAAGAAAAAAAAGAAGAAAAAAAAAGAGGAGAAGAAGAAAACAATAGAGGAGAAGAAGAAAAATAGAAAAAAAATTCTATTTTTTCTTCTTCTCCTCTATTCTTTTCTTCTTCTCCTCTTCTTTTTCTTCTTTTTTCTTCTTCTTATTTATTTCTCCTCTTCTTCTTATCCCCTCTTCTTCTCCTTTCTTCCTCTTCTTTTTTCCTTTTTCCTCTCATTCTTTTTCTTCTTCTTGTATTGCTTGTTTTTTTTTGCATATGACCATTCATACATTTTCTTTGCATATGCTTTGCATATAAACATACATACATATGAACATACATACATGTTAGAAATATGCCCTAGAGGCAATAATAAATAAGTTATTATTATATTTCTTTGTTCATGATAACAGTCTTTTATTCATGCTATAACTGTATTATCCGGAAATCGTAATACACGTGTGAATACATAGACCACAATATGTCCCTAGTGAGCCTCTAGTTGACTAGCTCGTTGTGATCAACAGATAGTCATGGTTTCCTGGCTATGGACATTGGATGTCGTTGATAACGGGATCACATCATTAGGAGAATGATGTGATGGACAAGACCCAATCCTAAGCCTAGCACAAAAGATCGTGTAGTTCGTTTGCTAGAGCTTTGCCAATGTCAAGTATCTCTTCCTTCGACCATGAGATCGTGTAACTCCTGGATACCGTAGGAGTGCTTTGAGTGTATCAAACGTCACAACGTAACTGGGTGACTATAAAGGTGCACTACAGGTATCTCCGAAAGTATCTATTGTTTTATGCGGATCGAGACTGGGATTTGTCACTCCGTGTAAACGGAGAGGTATCTCTGGGCCCACTCGGTAGGACATCATCATATGCGCAATGTGACCAAGGAGTTGATCACGGGATGATGTGTTACGGAACGAGTAAAGTGACTTGCCGGTAACGAGATTGAACAAGGTATCGGTATACCGACGATCGAATCTCGGGCAAGTAAAATACCGCTAGACAAAGGGAATTGAATACGGGATCGATTGAGTCCTTGACATCGTGGTTCATCCGATGAGATCATC
>NW_025259859.1:0-1711 GCF_018294505.1 Triticum aestivum
CTTGCTTGCTGTGAGAAGCTCTGGTTTGTGAGAAGCATATACCCAAACTTGCCCCAAATGGGACAAAATTTGTACCACGACAAGGTGATGCCGCTCCATGATAGCATGCCAAGTTTCATGAATTTCATACGAGTTTTGGATTTAATAGAATTGAAAAACCAAACATGGGACCTAAGCATGCACCCAAAAAATCACAAAAAATCACACAACACTCCAGTTGTTCTATGTTGACACGAGAAAAAATTTGAAAGCAATAAGAGGCAATGGATATCGTTTCGTCCACAAAGGTGGGATGTTCCCAACCAAAAACCATCATGCTTGTTGTGAGAACCTCCGGTTTCTGAGAAGCATATACCCAAACCTGCCCCAAATGGGACAAAATTTGTACCACGGCATGTTGATGCCGCTCCATGATAGCATGCCAAGTTTCATGAATTTCAGACGAGTTTTGGATTTACTAGAATTTAAAAACCAGACATCTCAATGTTTTGCCGGCAATCAACGGTGCCCCGGTGTTTGAAATTCATTCTCATTTCTTGCATGGGACCTAAGCATGCACCCAAGGACATAGATTTGATTTTTCAACCAATTTATATGCACTGGAGCATGTGCATGTAGTTCAAATTTTAATTATGCGCATAAAATGCATTGAAAACTCAGTTAATGAATAAAAATGTCCAAACGAACCCCAAAAAATCACAAAAAATCACACAAAACTTCTGTTGTTCTATGTTGACACGAGAATAAATTTGAAAGCAATAAGAGGCAATGGATATCGTGTCATCCACAAAGATGGGACGTTCCCTACCGAAAACTATCATGCTTGTTGTGAGAAGCATATACCCAAACCTGCCCCAAATGGGACAAATTTGTACCACGGCATGTTGATGCCCCACCATGATAGCATGCCAAGTTTCATGAATTTCAAACGACTTTTGGATTTACTAGAATTTAAAAACCAGGCATCTCAATGTTTTGCCAGCAACCGACGGTGCCCCGGTGTTTGAAATTCATTCCCATATCTTGCATGGGACCTAAGCATGCGCCCAAGGACATAGATTTGATTTTTCAACCAATTTATATGCACTGGAGCATGTGCATGTAGTTCAAATTTTAATTATGCACATAAAATGCATTGAAAACTCTGTTAATGCATAAAAATGTCCAAACGAACCCCGAAAAATCAAAAAAATCGCACAACACTCCTGTTGCTCTATGTTGACACGAGAAAAAAATTTGAAAGCAATAAGAGGCAATGGATATCGTTTTGTCCACAAAGGTGGGACGTTCCCTACCGAAAACCGTCATGCTTGTTGTGGGAAGCTCCGGTATGTGAGAAGCATATACCCAAACCTGCCCCAAATGGGACAAAAATTGTACCACGGCATGTTGATGCCGCTCCATGATAGCATGCCAAGTTTCATGAATTTCAGACGAGATTTGGATTTACTAGAATTTAGAAACCAGGCATCTCAACGTTTTGCCGGCAATCAACGGTGCCCCGGTGTTTGAAATTCATTCTCATTTCTTGTATGGGACCTAAGCATGCACCCAAGGACACATATTTGATTTTTCAACCAATTTATATGCACTGGAGCATGTGCATGTAGTTCAAATTTGAAGTATGCACATAAAATGCATTGAAAACTCAATTAATGCATAAAAATGTCCAAACGAACCCAGAAAAATCACATAAAATCACACGACACTC
>NW_025259860.1:0-1711 GCF_018294505.1 Triticum aestivum
GGGTCAGCACATGGAATATGCTGGCAAGATAACACAGTAGAGCAAGAACAGAATAATGTTATCACTACATGCATATTTGGCTGGTGGAAAGCTCTATGGTTATAGTTTTTGCGAAAAGCCAATTTTTCCCTACAACAAAGGAATAGATTTTATTTAACTATCATGGTAGTTGAAACATCATTGAGAAGGTTCCTCCAACTCAATCCCAATTAAAGTAATTAACAACCCAACAATAATAGTTTAGAGTGCTGAGATACTTAGGATACTCCAAGTACTAGATACTCAAGATGTCCATAACCGGGGACACGGCTAACCATGATTAGTTTATACACTCTGCAGAGGTTTGCGCACTTTTCCCCACAAGACCCGATCTCCTCCGTTGGATTTCTCGCACTACAGGGTGTTTGAGAAACGGATGACCGAGACACAGTCTTTCAGAAGCATTAACTCCTTACTCCGGGCAGACCATACCAAACCTACATCCCACTACCTACTGATCCACCTCTTCGGGAGCTTCACGGAACTTACTCAACTATGTTAGAGCCCATAATAGCTTGTGGCTGTACATGGAAGTTTCTAGCATGAAAATATCTCAGTTCCCTTTGAGCCTGGGTGGCGGACCATAGGATTATCACACGGGTACTCCGGGATATCCTAGGACAACAATGGATTCCCCAGGTGCCCAACAAACAATCCACCCAGATGTGTATTCAAGTTGCCACCTTAAGTTGAACCATTAATTAACAATCTCACATCTGTCATGGATTTCACTCACCCAAACCACGTCTACGAGCATAGCATAGCAATATAAGCAATACGTAGAAGTAACTCCCAACGTTTTGAATATAACATGGCAATAGGTTCTACCTCATAAACTACTTCCCAACCCACATATTAATCACATCCTAACCATGCAATGTTTGAGGATTGGAGCTAATGCATAAAAACTGGGTGATAAAGGGGTATGATCAAAGTGTTACTTGCCTTGCTGATGATCCGCAAAACTTATGGACTCGTAGTAGCACGCTTCGCACTCCAGGTGTTCTATCGCAAACAAACAAAAGCATACATAAGCAATCAAGCAAAGAAACACGGGTAAATCTCAAATAAGAAGATCTAACCAGAAAGTTCAACTTAAGAACTCCGGTTTGCGAAAAGAATCAAATCAAATGGAGCAACGAAACTCAAACGTCGAAAGAAACAAGATCCATTTACTAATCTGGACTAAGTTCAAATTTTACAGTAGCAAAAGCTCGTTCAAGTAGGTTAAACGGAAAGAGTGTCTCGAGACGAAGATCTAGGCGTTTGAATCGCCTGATTCCGATAAACGAGCGAAAAGATAAACTAAAATGAAAATTGGATCAGAAATCGCGATTGAAAATAATCGCGGAAAATCCGAGAAAAAGAAAACTGACGAACAGGCTAACGAACGAGCGTTCGTTGTCTATTACTAATGAGTAAACTCCGTTCGCTAAAATGAACGTATGGACGAACGTCCGCAAAGTAACTAAACCGAGAAAAACCGGTGTACCAATCTAATAAAATGAACTAGGGTTTGTAAAAAAACCGGATCGGTTTTTTTAAAAATCCGGCGGCGGCAACAGCGGCGTTACCTCCGGAGAGGCTCCGGCGAGGCAGGGCTGCAGCGGCGGGGCGACGGCGGCGCGGCGCCGCGAGGGGCGGCGGCGGCGCGGCGCGGCGAGGGAGGCGG
>NW_025259861.1:0-1711 GCF_018294505.1 Triticum aestivum
ATGCCATCTTCATGAATAATGAAACCCAAAAATTTGCCAGCTGACACGCCGAATGCACACTTCAAAGGATTCATCTTCAGTCCATACTTTTTCATCCTTTCAAAAGCTAAACGCAAATCGGCCAAGTGGGATTCAAAAGCATCCGATTTGACAACAATATCATCAATATAAACTTCAAGTATGACACCGAGTAAATCATGAAAAATCAAATTCATAGCCCTTTGATATGTGGCCCCAGCATTTTTCAATCCGAATGTCATCACTGTCCACTCGAATAAACCAAGGAAACCAGGACATCGGAAAGCTGTTTTGTACATGTCCTCTTCGGCCATAAAAATTTGATTGTATCCGGCATTACCATCTAGAAAGCTAATAACCTTATGTCCAGAAGCATCATTAATAAGCATATCGGCTATTGGCATGGGATACTCATCTTTGGGTGTAGCCCTATTCACATCTCTGAAGTCAATGCACACCCTCAACTTGCCGGATCCCTTCTTC
The DNA here is from genome assembly GCF_018294505.1 of Triticum aestivum. Taxonomy (NCBI): domain Eukaryota; kingdom Viridiplantae; phylum Streptophyta; class Magnoliopsida; order Poales; family Poaceae; genus Triticum; species Triticum aestivum. The sequence goes on from NW_025259861.1 coordinate 502, forward strand.
TCCACCGGGACAATGTTAGAAATCCACTCGGCATACCTGCAAGGTCGAATGAATTTAGCTTCAAGCAGTCGACCGATCTCTTCCTTGATCCGGTCATATGTTTTTGGATTAAACTTTCTGGCCGACTGTTTATAAGGTCTAAAACCGGCCTTTATAGGCAACCGATGCTCCACTAGCTCTCGGCTCAACCCTGGCATCTCATGATATTCCCATGCAAAGCAACAAACATATTCTTTCAATAGCTCGATTAATTTAGCTTTACAATCAGCTTTCAAATTTTTGTTTATAAATGTCGGTCGACTGACTGATCCATCTCCGATATCTACCTCTTCTAACGGATCGGCTGATGTAAAACCTTGTCCAAGTTTATCCATGTCATCCAACTCCTCAATAGACTCATACATATCGTTCTCGCTGGACCGATATTTTGCAAGACGTTTTTGTAACCACTCGGAACTAGGATCCATTTAAACATATCATACCTTGGAGCCGATTGCATTCAGTCGGCTTTAAAGACACGGGCACAAAACCATTCTTGGTCGCGCTGAGAAAATCAAACTCTGATAAGTCACGCCCCGTCAAGCAAGTAGCATTGGGATGTTGCCAATCCACCGATGCATCGGCCAAAGCAACACAGACCGAGTTATCCGCATGAATGACTTCCACTTCATCATCAACCCACTGAATCAAAAACTGGTGCATAGTGGACGGCACGCACTGGTTTGCATGAACCCAATCACGGCCTAGTATAACATTGTAGTTACCTTGCACCTCAGCGACAAAGAATGCAGTAGCCAAAGTTTTGCTTCCGACTGTAAGCTCCACATACATTACACCTTTGGCTTCAGTTTTCTCTTTGCCTTCAAACCCGTTGAGCACCATATTGGTCTTGATCAATTCTTCATCAGGCAAATCCAATTTCTTGAAGACCGAATAGGGCATAAGATTTACCACAGCACCACCATCAACAAGCATCCGAGTGAGCGGCGACCCATTGATATGACCTCTGAGATATAATGGTTTCAGATGCTTTACTGGTTCTTTTGGCTTCTCGAATATTGCATTTTTAGGACCAAAATCCAGCTGAGCAACTTCCCCTTCCTCATCTACAGCACGAAACTCAGCAGGTAAGTAATACACCATATTGATATCCATACCTTCATGAACCGGTGTAGATTCATAGTCCACCATATCAGCCTCTTCTTCAAGC
>NW_025259862.1:0-1711 GCF_018294505.1 Triticum aestivum
GCACATTTAATTTATTTTCTGCAACATGGCCTTTGTTACAAAAACATATCTGCAACACAACCTTTGTGCTGGAAATAGACCCAATTCCACCATTGGTGGTTAACAGGATGAAATAAACATTGGCCCGCAATTGGTCCATGTGTACCATGGGCCTTTAACAGGCCAGAGGACACACTGCATTGTAATTAGGCCCAAACACACCACGGGTTGTTAATGGGTCAGAACTATCAATGCGTGAATGATGTGAAGTGTGCTATGGGCTAGTGACGGGCTGAATAGTCACCAATCGTTATGGTCCATGTGGACCGGGCTGCAATTAGGCTATCTACTAGTAGGCCATTAATGGGTCGGCCACTAACTTTTGCATAAGTCATGTGGGCCTATGAGTGGGCCGGCCTTTTTATATTAATGGGGCCCTACTAGGTCATGCCACATGTCATTGTTTCATAGGTGCATAACATCTATTGGATGGGTGACACTTCTCATAAGGAAGAGCCGGTGCATGGCTCCACTAGCGAATAAGAAGCCGACGCGTCGAAAATTGACATTCGTCAACGTTTTTAACGGGAATCGGATCCATAACCTGCACCTGATAGCTTAACGGTGACCTGTATGAAAAGAGGAAAAGTTGGTCGCTGGCGTTAAGGGGGAGACACAGACAGATGGCATATATGTTACATATATGTGTGTTTCTTGGCGACTTGATGAACGGCCACGCGATCGATGGAAGGAAGAGGCAGGGGCAAGCAGCAAGGCAAGATGCACTGGGCAGGGTCGACATGATTCGCGAGGCGTGTTGCGTGCATGGCCTGCCTGCGCGGGGTTGCCATATGTCTTGCATTAAGGGAGACAGGAGTGAACCCCTCGTTGAAGGAAACATGCACTTGGAAGGGCCCATGCGCGGGGGCACTAGCCTGTAGCCTGTTTTCTATTTTGTTTTTTTCACATTTTTTGTTTTTGTTTCTTGCTTTCTTTCTTTACTTTTGCTTACACTTTAAAATATTCTAATTATATATATTACAAAAAACACTCTCCAAAAAGATATTTGAAAAATATCAAACAAGTATTTGAAAAACGTTAAATAAGTATAAAAAATGTTGATCAAGAATTTAAAAACTGCTGAACAAGTACTTCAAAAAATGTTGATCAAGTATTTGAAAAATGTTGAAATAAGTATTAAAAAAGTTGAATGAGTATTCGAAAATTTTGATTAAGTATTAAAAAAATATTGAATGAGTATTTGAAAAATGTTGAACAAGTATTTATTAAATGTTGAATAAGTGTTAAAACATTGAGCCATTATTTTAAAATGTTGAATAAGAGTTCGGAAAATGTTGAACGTGTATTCAAAAAATGTTAAATGACTTATTAAGATATTTTAACATATATGAAAATGTGAACTAAAAACAAATACAAACATAAGGAAAAAGAAAAATGGAGAAGAAAAAAGTAAACCAAACCAAAAATGCAGAAGAATAAAAAACCAAGTATATGAAAAATGTTGAACAATTATTTTGAAAAATATTTATCATGTATATAAGAATGTAGAATGAAAAACAAAAATAAACAAAAAGTGAAAACCGAAAAGAAACAAATTAAACAAAAGGACAAGGAAAATGAAAAAGAAACTTCAGACACAAATGAAAAAACCGGAGAATAAAGAAGCAAAGAAAAACAAAGAAAATAAACAAAGAAAAACGGAGAAAAAAAA
>NW_025259863.1:0-1711 GCF_018294505.1 Triticum aestivum
AGTTATTATGTCTAGTATATCCTGGTCTAATTTGTTTAGGCTCACAATGAGCTCCACCATCGCTGCTCATAGTCAGTCGTGTGTGCCACCTTAAACCCAAGACCACTTGTCCAGCTTTAACCCATCTTCCGCTGCCACTACTGCTAGGTGCTAGCTGAAGGCTGGATGTCTAGTGTATGTTTAGTTGAGGTAGAAATATCATACAATTTTATATTGCCGCGCCAGTGCTTTTCATATATTTGTTGATGGCTTATTGTTGTATAAGCACCAGAATCTAATAAGACATGTAATGTGGTGATGGCTGCATGACGATTTGTTACTTGGTTCTTTGCCATGTATTTGCCCCTCTGCCATTTTTTTATGGCATGATAGCTCTTGTCCTGTTAGCATTCCCCAAGGATTAATAAAACAATGATGCACTATGCCTTTCATGATGGAATCCTGAGATTTTAGTGGTCTAATTCGCTCTAGTAGAATTTTCTAACCATTTCCCACTGCCACTCCATATATCTGCTTTATTATCAGTAGAAGAAACCGTTTTGTATTTACTGAGCTTAAACTGTAATTATGAAAAAGTTCCCTTTTTTTATAAGATTGTTCGCCGAATATTGACTAGCTACATGGCAGGTGGACCGAGCCTCCAAATGGTTGAATTTACCAGTTGAACGTACTTGGAATTCACGTTTTGCAAAGTGGCATCCTCAAGAAGGCATGTGATATGCGGCATCGGCTACAACTGCGATGAGTAAATCCTCTGTCCCCTCTCTATCGTGCTGGCCATCGGACGAAGGTGTTGCTTCTGGTGATTTGCGTTTAGTGGTGATGCTGTTCATGTCCATGGTCTAGTGGTTATGCATGATTTGCTCACTGTTAATATTTTGATAGGGGTTTTCTTAGTTTTGGAGTTAAATCATGCTACTGTCATTGATAGAATGTTATTGAGGCATAATTCTTTTTGCTTGACGTTGTGATTTTATTCATATGTCTTGACTCTTGAGCGTTTGTAACACTGTCGTTGGTAGCAGATTATTTGTTTCCCGGACAACCAGAGCTAAAATTTACCAAAAACAGAGTTGAAAGTATATGGTGTTCATTATTAGGGGGGAGTGTCATTGCAGTTAGTACATCGCTTATGTTGGTTCCTAAGTCTGGAAGCTAGCTAGTTATTATGTCTGTTATCTCTTGGTCTGGTTTGTTTAGGCTCACAATTAGTCAGTCGCGTGTGCCACCTTCAACCCAAGATCCACCCGTCCAGCTTTAACCCATCATCCGCTGCCACTACTGCTAGGTGCTAGCTGAAGGCTGGATGTCTAGTGTATGTTTAGTTGAGGTAGAAATATTCTACCCTACCACTTGTTATTTATTGTACATGACGGCTGTAGTTCATCAATGGATGCCTGCAGCTAGTCAGTTAAATCATACAATTTTATATGTTTGTGCGAGTGATTTTCATATTTTTTTGATGGCTTATTGTTGTAAGCACCAGAATCTAATAAGACATATGTAATGCGGTGATGGCTTCATGACCGTTTGTTACTCAGTTCTTTGCCATGTATTGGCCCCTCTGCCATTTTTTTTGTTGTAAGAGAGCACTTGTCCTGTGTTCGCATTCGCCTAGGATTAATAAAACAATAATGTACTATGTTATTCATGATGGGATCCTGAGATTTTAGCGGCCTAACTCGATGTAGTAGAATTATTTCAATTTCCC
>NW_025259864.1:0-1711 GCF_018294505.1 Triticum aestivum
TGCTTGGAGCGTCACTAACTCGCTATGCGGGACTGAACATCTCCTCCAATCTCGTGGCTGAGGACTGGGAGCGCGAGAGGAGGAGCCGCGTCGACTGTCCATGTTGGAATGGATTTTTGTCAGATGCGCTTCGATGAGTACTTACGGAAGGAGGATGGTGTCATTCGGATCTGGATCCTCGCCTCTCTTATAGGCAGCTTATTCGCGCAGCTAGGGGGGTAAAACGTAAAATTACCCTGGCTTTTCGCATTCACACGACACGTGGAAGAGGGCCATTATTGGACGTGGAAGCCAAGGAGCGCAACATTTATAAGGAAACCGGACACTGTTCGGCAAACACATGGAATATGGAGGAGAACCCGCCTTGCAAACGCTGAAGACAATATACGCGTCGGACTCGTCGTCATTGAAGCCTGGTTCGGGGGCTACAGAGGGAGTCCTGGACTAGGGATTGTCCGGATAGCCGAACTATCATCATCGGCCAGACTCCAAGACTATGAAGATACAAGATTGAAGACTTTGTCCCGTGTCCGGATGGGACTTTCCTTGGCGTGGAAGGCAAGCTTGGCGATACGGATATGTAGATCTCCTACCATTGTAACCGACTCTGTGTAAACCTAGCCCTCTCTGGTGTCTATATAAACCGGATGGCTTCAGTCCATAGGACGAACAACAATCATACCATAGGCTAGCTTCTAGGGTTTAGCCTCCTTGATCTCGTGGTAGATCTACTCTTGTAATACCCACATCATCAATATCAATCAAGCAGGACGTAGGGTTTTACCTCCATCAAGAGGGCTCGAACCTGGGTAAAACATCATGTCCCTTGTCTCCTGTTACCATCCGCCTAGACGCACAGTTCGGGACCCCCTACCCGAGATCCACCGGTTTTGACACCGACAGTCATTTTACCACCTCTAGTCATAACTGTAACATCATTGTATTTGTTATTATTTAATTCATTGAGCAAATCATCTTGTGCCTTCAGCACTAGTTCTACTTGAGTTGTAACCGTGGATGCATGTTTACTAATAAGCTTAAGGTAACCTTTAACTCTATACATATAATCACTCAAGTGTTCAACCATATAAGCATTACGTTTAGATTGTCTACCAACATAACCATTGAAGTTTTCTTGTTTAACAATAAAATTATCAAACTCATCCAAGCATTGACTAGCAAACTTAGTAGATGGGATTTCACACTTATCAAATCTATAGAGAGAATTTACCTTTACTACCTGTGTCGGGTGAGGGAGTCCTCGATAAGGGGGTATCCGGACTGCCGGACTATATACTTTGGCCGGACTATTGGACTACGAAGATACAAGATTGAAGACTTTGTCCCGTGTCCGGGTGGGACTCTCCTTGGCGTGGAAGGCAAGCTTGGTGATTCGGATGTAGATCTCCTTCTCTGTAAACCGACTCTGTGTAACCCTAGGCCCCTCCGGTGTCTATATAAACCGGAGGGTTTAGTCCGTAGGACTCAAGATCAACAACAACAATCATACCATAGGCTAGCTTCTAGGGTTTAGCCTCTCTGATCTCGTGGTAGATCAACTCTTGTAATACTCATATCATCAAGATCAATCAAGCAGGAAGTAGGGTATTACCTCCATCGAGAGGGCCCGAACCTGGGTAAACATCGTGTCCCCAGCCTCCTGTTACCATTAGCCTTAGACGCACAGTTCGGGACCCCCTACCCGAGATCC
>NW_025259865.1:0-1711 GCF_018294505.1 Triticum aestivum
TAAGAATTTTATTTTTCGGTCACGTTGATTCTCTACCTCATTCTGAAATTCCTTGAACTTTTCAAAGGTCTCAAACTTGTGTTTCATTAAGTAGACATATCCATATCTACTCAAGTCATCAGTGAGAGTGAGAACATAACGATATCCTCCGCGAGCCTCAACGCTCGTTGGACCGCACACATCGGTATGTATGATTTCCAACAAGTTGGTTGCTCGCTCCATTGTTCCGGAGAACGGAGTCTTGGTCATTTTGCCCATGAGGCATGGTTCGCATGTGTCAAATGATTCATAGTCGAGAGACTCTAAAAGTCCATCAGCATGGAGCTTCTTCATGCGCTTGACCCCAATGTGACCAAGGCGGCAGTGCCACAAGTATGTGGGACTATCGTTATCAACTTTACATCTTTTGGTATTCACACTATGAATATGTGTAACATTACGTTCGAGATCCATTAAGAATAAACCATTGACCATCGGAGCATGACCATAAAACATATATCTCAAATAAATAGAACAACCATTATTCTCGGATTTAAATGAGTAGCCATCTCGTATTAAACGAGATCCTGATACAATGTTCATGCTCAAACTTGGCACTAAATAAAAATTATTGACGTTTAAAACTAATCCCGTAGGTAAATGTAGAGGTAGCGTGCCGACGGCGATCACATCGACCTTGGAACCATTCCTGACGTGCATCGTCACCTCGTCCTTGGCCAGTCTCCGCTTATTCCGCAGCTCCTGCTGTGAGTTACAAATATGAGCAACGGCACCGGTATCAAATACCCAGGAGTTACTACGAGTACTGGTAAGGTACACATCAATTACATGTATATTAAATATACCTTTAGTGTTGCCGGCCTTCTTGTCCGCTAAGTATTTGGGGCAGTTCCGCTTCCAGTGACCCTTCCCTTTGCAATAAAAGCACTCAGTCTCAGGCTTGGGTCCATTCTTTGACTTCTTCCCGGCAACTGGCTTACCGGGCGCGGCAACATCCTTGCCGTCTTTCTTGAAGTTCTTCTTGCCCTTGCCCCTCTTGAACTTAGTGGTTTTATTGACCATCAACACTTGATGTTCCTTCTTGATTTCTACCTCTGCTGACTTCAGCATTGAAAATACTTCAGGAATAGTTTTCACCATCCCCTGCATATTGTAGTTCATCACAAAGCTCTTGTAGCTCGGTGGGAGGGACTGAAGGATTCTGTCAATGACCGCCTCGTCCGGGAGGTTAATGTCCAGCTGGGACAGGCGGTTGTGCAACCCAGACATTTTGAGTATGTGCTCACTGACAGAACTATTTTCCTCCATCTTAAAACTATAGAACTTGTCGGAGACTTCATATCTCTCGACCCAGGCATGAGCTTGGAAAACTAGTTTCAGTTCCTCGAACATCTCATATGCTCCGTGTTGCTCAAAACGCTTTTGGAGCCCCGGTTCTCAGCTGTAAAGCATCCCGCACTGAACGAGGGAGTAATCATCAGCACGAGACTGCCAAGCATTCATAATGTCTTGGTTCTCTGGAACGGGTGCATCACCTAGCGGTCCTTCTAGGACATATTGTTTCCTGGCAACTATGAGGATGATCCTCAGGTTCCGGACCCAGTCCGTATAGTTGCTACCATCATCTTTCAGCTTGGTTTTCTCTAGGAATGCGTTGAAGTTCATGTTGACCTGAGCGGCGGCCATTTGATCTACAAGACATATTTGCAAA
>NW_025259866.1:0-1711 GCF_018294505.1 Triticum aestivum
TTACTCTCAAGATTAGAGGGGTTCCTATTATTATTGTAAGAATAATTACCATAGGAATTGCCATAATTATTAGAGGAATTTCCAGGAAAAGTCCTAGGATTAAAATTACCTTTATAAGCATTGTTATTAAAATTGTTTCACGAGACAAAATTCACATCTACGGGATCACTATTTTGCTCAATCAAAGTAGACAAAGGCACATCATTAAGATCAATAGGATCACTTTTACTATCAACCAATTTCATAAGAGCATCAACCTTTTCACTCAAAGTACTAATTTCTTCAATCGAATTAACTTTTTTACTAGTAGGTGCTCTTTCGGTATGCCATTGTGAATTATTTGCCATGATATTATATAGAAATTTATTAGCTTCACCCAAAGTAATCTCCATAAAAGTACCACGGCATCTGAATCTAAAAGACTTCTAGAAACAAAATTCAATCCCACATAAAAAATTTGTATGATCATCCAAAGATTTAAACCATGAGTAGGACAATTTCTTAGCATCAACTTCATTCTTACCCAAGATTGTGCAACATGTTAGTGCTCAAGTTGCTTAAAATTCATGATTTAAATTCTAAGGGAAATAATTTTCGTGAGTAGAAAATACTTAGTAATAAAAGCATCCTTGCACTTATCCCAAGAATCGATACTATTGCGAGGCAAAGAAGAAAACCAATTTTTGCACGATCCCGCAAGGAGAAAGGAAATAGTTTCAACTTCAAAATATCATTGTCCACATATTTTTTCTTTTGCATGTCACAAAATTCTATGAATGTGTTTAGATGGGAGGCGACATCCTCATTAGGAGTACCGTAAAATTGCTCTTTCATAACAAGATTCAACAAAGCGGTATTAATATGACACGACTCCACATTAGTGGCGGGAGGAGCAATCGGAGTACTAATATAATCATTGTTATTAGTATTGGAAAAATCACACAACTTGGTGTATTCTTGAGACACCGTGAACACGCAAACAAGATTGCAAGCAAACAAGACATCTGACGAGAAAAAGGCAAACGGAAAGAAGGCAAATAAAATGGCAGATTTTTGTGCTTTTCGCAAAAAGAATTTTAGAAGTGGGGGAGATGAAAATGAGAGGCAAATGACAAATAAGGTAAATTGCAAGGAGATGAGATTTGTGATTTGGAATCTGATAGATGTTGATGATGTCTCCCCGGCAACAGCGCTAGAAATTCCTTTGACGTTGCTTAGATCTGCGTTGGTATTTCCCCAAAGAGGAAGGGATAATGGAAATGTCAAAAAAATAAAAGAAAATAAGTTTCTCATGTGATATGTGGTCTAGTTGTTGGGAAAATTTGCAAATGTGAATTTTGACTTTATTTGCAAAATCTCTCTGAAATTTGTAAAAATGGGCATAACTTTTGCATACTAACTCGGATGAAAAAGTTTTTTATATGAAAAATCATCTACTCGAAAAGTTACATCCAAATTTAACGGGGGGAACCCCGTTAAACATTTTCAAAATCCTCAAAAACCTAATAGAAAAAAAGTTACGGGGCTTGTAAGATCTAGAGTGGAAAAAATTGAAAAATATTCAAACAGTGGGCAAACTATGGTCAAACAATGGTCAAACTAATTATTCTAGAATATTAGTGTTACTAAATAATTATTTTAATTATTTCAATTTTGGTCAAATCTGGTCAAACTGTGGTCAACTGTGGTCAAACTGTGGTCAAACAATGGT
>NW_025259867.1:0-1711 GCF_018294505.1 Triticum aestivum
CTTATAGCCATCCTGCAAAAGCAATATATATAGTTGGCATGAATACTTTACGTGGAAGGTCTAAAAACATGTGTAACAGTACCACGCAGACCGACTTCGCCAAGTCTTTACCATTCCACAAGAGCATAAAATGAAAAACAAAATAGTCAGAAAAATCTCTGCAGTTTCCTAAATTGTTATTATATTAAATATGGTGATAACAAAAAATGTTTGTATTCTGGATTTATTACCCATCAACGCTTGTTGGAATACCCTTATGAAATAAACTTTTCCATTTTGATGTATCAGAATGCCATCCTGGTTGCATTATTTCAAGTGCTTCTTTGAATCCCCTCGCAAAACTTTTTAGTTTCACTAAGTGTCTTAGATTTCATCTCTAACAATTGTATTGTATGAATAGGTTCCAAAATAGATACACAATGTGCCTCTTTCTCGATGACATACAAGATGTATCGACCGATAGATTCATATGGAAGATAAATCTACACGTGGTAGCTATTAGAAATAAGAATAAACCATGCCAAACAATGGACAAAAGACCTTATTTACCATGTTGCACAATGAGATGTTGTTGTCTATCCCAGACCAGCTATCAAACAAAGTTGCCAACATCTAAATAGTTTCCCTATCGCAGGACTTTTGATTTCGGGTTGAATCCCGCATCATGGACTGAGTAGAAAACTATTTAGAAACATGTTGATACTAATGGTATTGAACGAAGAATTATGATAACTTACACAATATTGTAGATCCATGTAGTGTATAGGAGGGTTTGTGAATAATACTCCCTCGTCACATGCCAGTATATGCATGGCGATGTTGAAACAATCATTGTCCATAGACCTCTCCATGTTAAGTATGCCCTGGAGTTTTTTGATAGTTAAGCCCAGTGGAAGGGGTGTCGAGCTTCGGACCCATTCCTTCCTGAAAATTGGATGGTAAGTATAATAACAATGTATACTGGCACATTACATATTGATAAATGATACTTACTCCAAACGCTTGGCATCATTGATCGACATGGTGTAGTTGCAGAGGCCGACAAGTAGTTCACATTGATCTGTGGGCATGATGGGGACTGAGGTAAGACGTTTGTCCTTGACTCTATCAGGTGGATTCTCCAGGAGCTCAAGATCATAAGATAGACTTCCTTCATTGTCAGATTGATGGTATACCAGACATCCTTTTAGCTTATTCAGTTCTGAGTCAAGCAAAACGACAACTAATTTTTGCCAAAAGTGTTTAATATCCTCCTACAAAATATAAAAAAAAACAAAATTTGGTACAATACTTTGAGATAAAATAATAAGATAATGTATATAAATGAAATACCTGGGTGAATTGATCTGATAGTGCATCTAATGTCCAATATTCCATATAATTTAGCATAAACAGTCCACATGACACCCTATAATATTATAAAATAATGCTTTAGAATATCACCCAGATGAATTAAATAAGCAAACCATTTGAATGAATAACAGTGTTCATTATACCCACCTGCTTGCATCAGCTAATAGATACACTATGACATTTTACTATAAATATCTTCTATTACATGATATCTTTGTGTTCATGAGTAGCAAACACAATAATTTTCATTTTGTGACAAGTGCTTACCCATCCGTTTGTATTGCCTCATCGAACTGTTCTATGACCCTCCATTTTGTAATATTGAGATCGAGCCACTTATGATCTCTATTAAACCCCG
>NW_025259868.1:0-1711 GCF_018294505.1 Triticum aestivum
GGTTCATGTAGTTAACTGAGGCCACAATGTAAATTCCAAACATGCAGATGCTAGTCCAGCGTTCATGTGGAACATTCACATTAAACTCGGCTTCATAAATACTTGAAAAGCATAAGTTAAGCGATTTTATACATCTCAATGATCCATAGAACATAACAAACATATACTAGTTCACAGCAAAAGACAAAGTTTTGAGAAGGTTTACAAATCAGGAAAAATCAAGCAAGGCTTCTCTGAGCAAAGGGCCTCCCTAGGCAGGCTTTAATTTCCTGGAGTTCACACTGGTTTTTCATGTTGCCACCATCCAGGGTTAGGTTCTCTCATTCCAGAATAACCAATTATAATTGTGTTCTCAGTTGGAATGCTGAATTGAACCATGTAGTGTACTGACCATATGAACTTCTTATGCAGTTCCACTAAGTTTAAGCACCACTATTTGCAGAAATAAGCATACCACAATGCCTCTTGTCCGCGCACCTGTCCCAAAAACCTATGTGCAGCCATGCTAGCTAGTCCTCCTCCATGGATGAACTCGGAGAAAGTGCATTCCCTACTAGGATGCAGTTGTTTTCGCTCGTCCCTACACTGCAATTAGGAAGTAAAACGTACGAATCAGCTTCTTTTAGATTGTGTTGGTCATTCTACCTAGTTACTACCAATGTAGGAATACCTGGAAGACGAGTGGTTAGATGGCGGCAGCGAGGAATATCCATCTCATTTTGTGCAGTTCTACTAAAACTGAGGTGTGTACTTTTGATTGCACATATAGAAACGATATGGAGGTAGACATCCCTATTTGTGCAAATATGAAATGTGGTTATTTAAACAATGACAGCTATTTGTAGTGGCATATGATTAACATCAGCATCTTTTGTGTTATAATTGGCACTACATTGGCAGTATGGAAGTGCCCTTAAGTAGCATCACATCACATCAACACTCCCACTAGATTAACATGCAGAAAAATAGCATTAGTATTACTGTCATGATAGTAGCACATGTTCGGTAAATGTGCAATCAAATTTGTGCAGTTCCACTGGGATGAAGCAATGTTAGCGGTGTGAGATTTAAGTGTAACTGCAAAAACATAATTCATGGGAAATAAAGCAAGACGAAAGCACTTCATAAAATGGTGGTGGCATTGCTTCAATTTATCGAAGGCACTAGACCATTACTTAATAGTGACATTAGGTGCCATTGCTTAATGCTTCATTTGATTTTACATTAACGGTAGCCATATGGGCGTACGGACAGCAAGGGCATAAAGTGGCGAGGCAGATGTGGTTGCCGAGAGTGGAAAACACTCAGTCAGCATGTCTGCATTTGTCCCATTTTTTATCTCCTCGGTGACATTTTCCTATGTGAGCACAGGAAATCTAGACCTGCTCGTTCTCATTTGCGTTGTCCCCCAACACCCCGCGCTTTCTTTCCTTTTTCGACCAAGAGACAGGTCCACTTCCCCCCACCCTTCGCCATCCACCACGCTTTCTTCGCCTTTTCAGCCAAGAGACCGGTTGGGTAGCCAGTATCTATTACTTTCCCCCGTTTCCTCTTACAACCAAGTCCTAGATTCATGCTACAGCTTTCCCACTTTCTTCCATGTTTGAACCAACTCTTAGATTCGATTGTATGAACTAGCTTTACCTCTAATAATAGTAAAAGCCTAGTGGCTTTGGAACAGCCGACGAAAGTAGAAAAAGATCGACACGCA
>NW_025259869.1:0-1711 GCF_018294505.1 Triticum aestivum
TTTGGGTGGGGCTCGCAACTTAATACCAGCGAGATGTTCTGGATAGATATCTCAAGGTGGATGATTAGTAGTAGATGCAGATGGATTTCGGTCTACTTTCCTTGGCGTACTGCCCATGCTTTGAACCTCTACCTTTCTTGCAATATAGTCAGCATTGGTTTGCGCACATAATTCTGTCAATTGCCCAGCTGTAATTTGTTTACCTCGCATAGCTATTTTATCGTCTTTTGGGAGAGAGACATCACTAGTGAACATCATGGCGCCCCGGTCCATATTCCTATCACTGATCACATCGCTATTTACTTTCCGCTTTTATTTACTTTTTGCAGCAATATCCATCACTATTATCACTTGCGTTTAATCCTTTGTAAACGACAAGGCCGGAGGGGTTTGACAACCTCTCTGTACTCGTTGGGAACAAAGTTATTTGTATCTGTGTGCAGGTCCACGTTGATTGCTAATCTACGGTGCCGTTAGCGATTGACACCTCCTCATTGAAACTGGGAGTCTCTGGGGATTCGATCCTTGGTATCTTTGCCAAGGGAAAACTACCACTACGCTGCATCTCAAACCTTACACTTGGGGTAACCAACGAGGGGCGAGAAGCCGTCAACCTCCTCCCCGTCGGTCGTGAGCCTATCCACGGCCGTTGCGCCGGCCGCATGAACGCCGCACCAAGCTCTCCGCCCGGCTGCCAAACTAGCCGCCGCCCAGCTACTCTTGGCCGGCCTCCAAGCTCATTTCTTATCACCACCGCCGTCCGGAGCCGACAGCAGCCGTCAGCAGCAGCCAATCCAACCGGCGGCCATCTTCTTCCACCGCGCGCACAGTGGCTGGACAGTGGCTGAACAGCAGCCGCGCGGCTGCTGGCCGGTTTTGGACCATGAATTTGGACCATCTATTGGAGTTGTTCTTTTGGACCATGAATTTGAACCATCTGTTGGAGTTGGCCTTTTTGGAACTCCAAAATGCACTTTTTGATGGTTCAAATTTTACATCTCCGGATTTGAACCGTCAAAATTTGGACCATCTATTGGAGATGCTCTAATGCTGGTAACGGTTGGCGCAAAGATTGGAGGTGAGCACCCAGCCGCTCACTGCCGCAGCACCCGCTGGCGACGTAGGTGATCCCTAACTCCTGCGGGACGGCGACGATGGCCGCCATAGTTCCATAGGAGTCTCCAAAGGAGTAGACAAGGCCCGGCAGCTTAGGGGCGAGGTTGGCGAGCAGGGAGCAGAGGGCACTGTTGAAGCAGGCGGCGAGCTCGTTCCGCTGGTCCAAGCATGCGCCGGCCGCGTCGAGCACCCGTGCGATTGGAAGGCATCCGGCTAGCCCAACGTTGATGATGGCCAGCTTCCTCGCACCCATCGTGTACAGCTCCTGCGGTATTTATGATCCATGCCAGCAAAATTATGCATGTAGTAATAATCAAATTTTGCGTGCTCTCACTAGTAGAAAACCGGCCTTTAGCCCCGGTTCGTAAGGGCCTTTAGTCCCGGTTCCCGAACCGGGACTAAAGGGTCGGTACTAATACCCTCACCCTTTAGTCCCGGTTCAAACCAGGACCGGGACAAATGGGCCTCCACGTGGCCTGCGAGCCGAGCCCAGGCACGAGGGCCTTTGGTCCCGGTTGGTGGCACCAACCGGGACCAATAGACCTCCACGCGTCAGCATTTCTGTGGCTGGGGGTTTTGGTTTTTTTTTGAAAGG
>NW_025259870.1:0-1711 GCF_018294505.1 Triticum aestivum
CGCCGAACCACGCAGTTATCAAGCCACTATGAGTATTCCACACTGGAGGGCTGCTATGGAACAAAAATATCATGCTCTTATGAAGAATAACACCTGGACACTTGTTCCCCCTCCGTCTCGCGTCAACATCATTGATTCGAAGTGGGTGTTCAAGGTGAAGAAACATGCAGATGGATCCATTGAGCGCTACAAAGCGCGTCTCGTGGCTAAGGGCTTTAAACAGCGTCAGGGCCTGGACTATGAGGATACATTCAGCCCAGTTGTCAAGCCTACCACTATTCGACTTCTTCTGTCTCTGGCAGTTTCTCGCGGATGGTCTCTCCGCCAGCTTGATGTGCAAAACGCTTTTCTTCGTGGATTGCTTGAAGAAGAGGTTTACATGCGGCAGCCACCTGGATTTGTTGATCACACTCAGCCTCATCATCTCTGTCATCTGACGAAGTCCATATATGGACTGAAGCAGGCTCCCCGTGCCTGGCATGCTCGCCTGGCTTCAGCTCTACGCACTCATGGGTTCATTCCTTCGACGGCTGATACTGTTGGGGAACGTAGCAGAAATTCAAAATTTTCTACACATCACCAAGATCAATCTATGGATTAACTAGCAACGGGAGAGAGGGGAGTGCATCTTCATACCCTTGAAGGTCGCGATGCGGAGGCGTTGCAAGAACGCGGTCGGTGGAATCGTACACGAAGCGATTCAGATCGCGGCCGAATCTGAACTAAGCACCAAACAACGGTGCCTCCGCGTTCAACACACATGCAGCCCGGTGACGTCTCCCGTGCCTTGATCCAGCAAGGAGAGAGGGAGAGGTTGGGGAAGACTCCGTCCAGCAGCAGCACGTCGGCGTGGTGGTGGTGGAGGAGCGTGGCACTCTAGCAGGGCTTAGCCAAGCACTGCGAGAGACGAGGACTGAGAGGGGTAGGGCTGCGCCAAGAGAGAGGGAGAGTCGTGTCTATGGCAGCCCCAAAACACCCACTATATATAGGGGAAGGGGAGGGGCTGCGCCCCCATCTAGGGTTCCCCCCTAGGGGTGGCGGCCAGCCCTAGATGCATCTAAGGGGGCGGCCAGAGGGGGAGAGTGGGGGGGCGCACCCTAGGTGGGCCTTCGGCCCATCTGAGCCTAGGGTTTCCCCCTTTCCCCTTTCCCTGCGCCTTGGGCCTCTTGTGGGAGGCGCACCAGCCCACCTACGGGCTGGTCCCTTCCCACACTTGGCCCACGCAGGCCTCCGGGGTTGGTGGCCCCTCCCGGTGGACCCCCGGAACCCTCCGGTGGTCCCGGTACATTACCGGTGACGCCCGAAACTCTTTCGGTGGCCAAAACGGGACTTCCCATATATAAATCTTTACCTCCGGACCATTCCAGAACTCCTCGTGACGTCCGGGATCTCATCCGGGACTCCGAACAACATTCGGTAACCACGTATATCTATTCCCTATAACCCTAGCGTCATCGAACCTTAAGTGTGTAGACCCTACGGGTTCGGGAACCATGCAGACATGACCGAGACATTCTCCGGCCAATAACCAACAGCGGGATCTGGATACCCATGTTGGCTCCACATGTTCCACGATGATCTCATCGGATGAACCACGATGTCGGGGATTCAATCAATCCCGTATACAATTCCCTTTGTCAATCGGCATGTTACTTGCCCGAGATTCGATCGCCGGTATCCCAATACCTCGTTCAATCTCGTTACCGGCAAG
>NW_025259871.1:0-1711 GCF_018294505.1 Triticum aestivum
TGAGCCATATGTATGTGTTGTTCCTACCTTGCTATGCCTGCTATGCTTAGAGTCGTGTCAGGTCTGGTTCATCTGGGTGATGGGCTAGAGTGAAATGTTTATGTCGGTAATGAGAGTGGTGTGGTGAACACGATTTGGTAAAGGTATCGATGAGAGGCCATGTAGGAGTACATGGTGGGTTGTTTCATTGAAGCCGACCTTAAGCACTGAGATCTGTATGTGTGATTTAAGAATCAGCTACTACCATGCATTGGGCCCGAAACCAATGGACCCTCTCGACTTCTTATTCACCCTAGTTCTCCGTCCAGGAGTTGCAAGTAGTTTCTGGTGTTTGTAGCCTACTGGAGGCCGTGGACAGCGTTGACCGTAGGGGTGGGCTGTGATGCGGTAGGTACGTGGCACGGTGTACCGAATACCCGTTAGGTATCTCGGGAACCCTGTTCACATCGTTCGGGGCCGTATGGGAAACCTCGACCGGACTCCCTGTGGATGGAACCTGAATAGGCGATAAACCTGGACTGGAAGCTTAGGTGATTAGGTAGGTCGTGGCCGACACCCACGTTGGGCTTCCGCTTGAAGGTTGCCGAGTACATGTCGTGTAAACGACGGTAAGTGGTGAGAGCGTGTATGAAGAAGTACCCCCTGCAGGGTTAACAGGATCTATTCGAATAGCCGCGTCCGCGGTAAAGGACTACTTGGTTGCCTATACAGTTCATAGACAAGTAAATGGATACTATTAAAAGCCTCAAGATAAGTGTGAGTGCCGAGGATGGCTCTTCCGTAGGAAGACGGAGGTGGATCCTCGGTAGTGTATTGAAGTGGTGAGTAGTGGACTCGTGTGCGCAAAACAATTTCAACTTGGAGTATCGTAGGATAGCCTAGCCAAGAGTCAAAGCTGGCTTGCTGCAATAACTCCACCAACCCTTCTTGATACTATGCATGTATATAGGATCTGATGTAAGTCTTGCTGAGTACCTTTGTACTCATGTTGCTATAATCTACATTTTTACAGAAGACGCTGCAACCCCTTCTGATGGGTTCTATGTAGACGTTGACATCAACGAGTAGGCTAAAGACCCAGGTGGTGACCCTGAGCTTGTGAAGGACCACGTAGTATAGCTAGGCTTTCAAGCCTCTTTTATTTTACTAGTTGTCTGTACTCAGACAAGTTACTTCCGCTGCTGGTTTGTATGACTGTATGACTTGTATGTGGGGTCGTGAGACCCATATCTTTGTGTATGTTATGTATGGCTCGCTGAGCCTTAAATAAAGTACTTGTGTCGTAGAGTCATGTTGTGATGCTTCGTTGTATTCGCACATATCGAGCATATTGTGTGTATGATTGAAATGCTTGGTATGTGTGGGATCTGACTATCTAGTTGTTTATCTTTAGTAGCCTCTCTTACCAGGAAATGTCTCCTAGTGTTACCGCTGAGCCATGGTAGCTTGCTACTGCTCTGGAACACTTAGGCTGGCCGGCATGTGTCCTTCTTCGTTCCTGTGTCTGTCCCTTCGGGGAAATGTCACGCTTTGAGTACCGGAGTCCTGTTAGCCCGCTACAGCCCGGTTTACCGGAGTCCTGCTAGCCCAGTGCTACAGCCCGGACCCACTTGCTGATGACCGACACGTTCGAAGCTGGGTCATGGATGCCTGTCCCTGTAAGTCTGTGCCACTTTGGGTTTACGACTAGTCATGTCAGCCCGGGCTCTTT
>NW_025259872.1:0-1711 GCF_018294505.1 Triticum aestivum
TATGGTGTGTATGACGATGGAATAAAAGAAGCAGTTTCTGTATCTACCATGTCATACGGATGATCATCTTGCATTCCGAGTTATTCCTTACATTTTGTATTCTATGTTGGAATTTTATCATCCTGACTAAATCATTGTCTTGTTTACCTAGGATGGTCAACACGCGCGCTAACCCTGCTTCTCAAGAGCAGGCCGAAGGCAGTGAAGTCAGGGATGCAAATCTGCCTCATCCTCCTTCACTAGCCGAGGTTATGATGGAAGCTGAGAGAAACAAGCGGGAGACCAACCGTTTGTTGGAGCGTATTGAACAGAATACAGCACACCATCAGAGGACTAACGTGGTGTCACTCAGTGATTTTATCAAATTGCATCCACCCACGTTCCACCACTCAGTCGAGCCTCTCGACGCTGATGACTGGCTTCGCAGTATCTCTCACAAACTGCGTTCCGCGCTGGTAGCGGAGGCTGACAAGGTCACCTTTGCTGCATATCATCTTGAAGGCCCCGCCAGTCTATGGTGGGAGAATTATGGAGCCATGCGCCCAGCGGGCCATGTCACTACTTGGGCTGAGTTCAGCGAGGATTTCCGTGAACATCACATTCCGGAGGGTCTCATGGACCGTAAACGTGAAGAATTTTGCAGTTTCACCCAAGGCCGACTTTCTGTGGATGCCTATAGCAGGGAGTTTGGTAATCTCGCCCGATATGCAACTGAGGAAGTGTCTACTGACGCCAAGAAGCAAGCAAGGTTCCGTAAGGGCCTTAGTCCTGAGCTTCGCCGCGACCTCCGTCTGCATGAGTGCACATCTTTTCAGAAACTTGTCAACAAAGCCATCAGTGCTGAAACTGGTCAGACTGACTATGACGCAACATGCAAGCATGGCCGTGATATGGGTTCCTCATCCGGTGCTGGTCCTCAGAAGCGCCGCGTGTGGGTGCCCAACACCGCCCTGCCACCCAGGTTCACACCGAGGCCATCTTTCCAGGCGCCTCGCCCTGTTCAACAGTCTGCACCGACCAAGCCCTATGGGGGTCCAACCAACAATGCTCCTCCACGTACCAGTTCCGTGACTTGTTTCAAGTGTGGGGGATCTGGCCACTATATGCGTGAGTGTCCCCAGACCAACCCCAATCAATCTGCTAAAGCTGTTGGCCGTGGCAAGCCGACAGGGAAAGTGTTCCACGCCAAGCCGGTCACCGCTTCACGTGGCCATGTCAACTGTATCTCTGCCGAAGAAGCTCAAGAGGATCCCAACGTCGTTCTCGGTACGCTTCTTGTTAATTGCCACCCGGCATCTGTTCTTTTCGATACAGGAGCCTCTCATTCTTTTATATCTGAAAACTATGCTCGCTTGCATAACGTCGCATTCGGTGATATGCCAACCTCTATGGTAATTCAAACTCCGGGGTCCAAATGGCAAACTTCTAGAGTAAGCCATGGAAATGAAATCCAAGTCGACAGACTTGTTTTCCTCGCATCTTTGATAGCCCTTAAATCTTCAGATATTAATATCATTTTGGGTATGGACTGGATGTCAGCTCATCAAGCCAAAATTGATTGCTTCTCTAGGACTGTTCAACTCACCCATCCTTCGGGGAAGATAGTCAATGTCTTGACCCGAATAGCCAAGCGACAATTATATTCTCTTAACGCCAGCCCTTTGCCAGACCTTGAGGATGTGCCGGTAGTCTGTGACTTCCCGGATGTCTT
>NW_025259873.1:0-1711 GCF_018294505.1 Triticum aestivum
TTGAATAAACGCTCAACGACGGTACTGTGCTGGTCCTAGGCTAGACCGGACTAGAGACGCGAGCCTAGAACACTAATAAGGTCATGGCGTAGCACAACTAGCATCAATGAAGGATAGTAAGTAGCTCTTGACAGCAAGATATAAGTGAAGATCACAACGGCAGTGAAGATAATGATGAAAAACAACTGCCAAGCAGGATATACAACAACTCTCTCTCCAACTTTCCTCTTGAAAAGTTTGAGACAATTTTCTGATAAATTCTTTCAAAGAATGCTACTAACTCAAGCTTTCCAATGCAAAAAGAATCACTCAATTCTGAGTTGATATGAGGAGTCAAAGAATTCTAAAACTGGCCTGAAAAATTGGAACAAGTTGTGTTCACGAACTTCGGAGGGCAAAAAGACCTATTTATAAGCCGATTTTGAGGTGTCAAATATTGAACTAGCTTCTGCAACTATTTAGATGCGGCTCGTTGCTAGCTTCAATTTGAGTACTCACGGAGCCAAAACGGACTTCGTATGAGGAAGATACACCTGTTTTACTGAACAGTGCGCAAAATAGATTCCAATCCGAATTCAGGTACGAGATTGATTCTAGATAGATCCAATTTTTTTTTCTTCTCTCTTTTTTTTCTCACGCTTTTTTTTCTTTTTCTTCTCTCTCTTTTTCTCTTTTTTTTTCTTTCCTTTTTTCTCTTTTTTTTCTTTATCTTCTTTTTCTCCCTCTTTCCAAGACAAACTAGATAAGATGCAGATTCGATCAGGCGAAGATGTGAGTGACCTCAACTATGATTATGACAATAAACAGTGCGTAGCACATGGTGGAAATTGGTGGATGGGATGGTGGACAGCGGATGGGATAATGATGCAGCAGCTGCGTGACTAATGTGAACAGAACTCGAAACTCTAAAGGAACTAGACACTAAGACCAGCAACTCGACACGGCGATGCAACCGATAATTCAATAATGCAAACAATGAAAAGAAAATTGCAAAGGCTCAGTCTGGCTAGGACAAAGGATGAATAGATCTAACTTTTGTTTTGTGGCTTTTTCTTGGACAATAGGTAAGAAAATAAATCTAATCTAGGAAAAACTGGAAATTCTCACCGAGCAACCTGAAAACTGATACCACTTGATAGAGGCGGGGTGTCCCGATCTTTCGATGAGATGATAACTAACGATTTGGTGGAGACGACTTTGACGATCCGACTACAAACGTACACGACATTGCGCCTTAGCAATCGCTAAACCAACTCCGAGAGGTTATTGACCACGCCGGAGCACAATCAACCTGACCACGAAGGTCTATTCCTGCAAGCAATCGAAGAACAAGCAAGAATATGATAAAAGCAATCTGAATATTGCGAGTATATATGAAGTATTGATAAAGGTGGGGATCCGTAAGCGGTCTTGGTCTGGTCGTTGGACACAAACGAAGTACACGAAGTTGCAATGGCTAACTTTTAACTAAACAAATCCCAAGGAAAAGCTACTAGATGGATCTACTTATATAGGAGCAAGGGGTGGCGGCCAAGGAGGTGGGAGGACGTCCCAAGGCAGCCTAAAACTAAATCTAGGTCGTACAAGGCCAATGGGCCCAAGTGGAGGTGATGTAACACCTTTGGACTTGTAGTTTGACTCGGATTCTGCTGCAGTATCAGATTGTTTCGTCCACAACTCAACGCTCCGGACGAATTTGAAGGTGATTCCA
>NW_025259874.1:0-1711 GCF_018294505.1 Triticum aestivum
GGTAATAGCGAGCTCGTAGAACTCGAGCACTCAACGATTCGGGATCTTGCAATAGCCGCCAAACTTGCCAAGCTAATAAAGCCAAATTAAACAGCTCGATGTCTCGAAATCCAATTCCACCCATATTCTTTGGTTTGCATATGGTCTTCCAAGAAACCCATGCTGGCTTCCTCTGACCCCGCTTACTGCCCCACCAAAACTTCTGAAGAAGACTGTTTAAATGTTCAATCAGACCTCGGGGCAACTTAAAGCATGACATTGAGTAGGTCGGATAGATTGCGCTACGGATTTCATGAGCACTTCTTTTCCCCCTGCAGATAAGCATTTCTCCATCAAACCTTGGATATGCTTCCAAATTCCGTCCTTCAAATATTTAAAGCTTCCCTCCTTGTTTTTGCCTACATCCGTCGGCAGTCCGAGATATTTCTCTGACAGTGATTCATTGTGGACATCTAGAACGTCTTTTATCTCATCTCGTGTGGCCTCTAGCACACCCTTATTGAAGAAAATCGAGGATTTGTCAGTGTTGATACATTGTCCCGAAGCTTCACAATACATTCTCAGGACATCTCGGACTTGTGCAGCACTCCCACTGTTAGCTTCAAAGAACAAGAGACTGTCATCTGCAAAAAGTAAATGGTTGATTGCTGGAGCAGTATTTGTCACTGACAGTCCTCGGACCCCCACCCCTTGGGCCTTTAATAGACACGAGAGGCCTTTCGCGGCTAACAAGAATAGGTACGGGGATATGGGATCCCCTTGTCTCATTCCCCTTGTTCGCCTGAAATCATGAAGACTACCACCATTAAAAAGAACTGAAAAAGTGACTGATGACACGCACCTCATAACCATCTCTGTAAAACGTGGACTAATGCCCATCTTAAGCATCACTTCTTTCAAATAATGCCACTCAAGTCTATCATATGCTTTCATCATATCCAACTTCAGAGCCACAAAACGGTTTGCTTTCACTCCTGGTCTTCATATAATGTAGGCACTCATAGGCCGTTATGAAGTTATCCGTGATAAGACGTCCATGCACAAAAGCGGACTACTCCTCAGAAATTACCTCGGGGAGAATAATCTTCAGCCTATTGGCTAAGACCTTTGACGCAATCTTATAGATCACGTTGCAAAGACTTATAGGCCAAAATTGTGCTAACAGTTTTGGACTAGCTATCTTGGGAATAAGAACGATGGACCGTGCGGTTGATATCCTCCAGTGAGTCCTCTCCATTGAGCAATCTTATAATCACGCCAGTTACCTCATCACCACAAAGTTCCTAGTGTCTCTGAAAGAAATGCGCCAGAAAATCGGCAGGTCCCGGTGCTTTTGTTGGGAACATATAAAATAGTGCCTCTTTTACCTCATGTTTTGTGTATTATGTGTTGAGCCTTGCATTCATGTTACCATCAACTCTAACAGGAATATGTGACAAAACTTCTTCTATGCCAATACATCCTTCTGATTTGTACAAGTTTTCATAAAACTCATTCGTCATCTCCGCCATCTCCTCCAGATCAGAAGTGATCGTCCCATCCGTCTTCTGGAGCCGTGTTATGGTGTTCTTTGCTCTTCTAGCACTCGCTTTTCTCTGAAAGTATTGTGTATTGCGGTCACCCATAGATAACCAGTCCATGCGTGATCTCTGTCTCATCATAACCTGCTCTCGATAAGACAGCTCAACAATCTGGTCCAACACCCTTTTCT
>NW_025259875.1:0-1710 GCF_018294505.1 Triticum aestivum
CTTGCCAGAGCAACCAGGCAAGCCCCCCCCTTGATCACCAGATATCGCCTATTCCTTCTCTATACTGCTTGCATTAGAGTAGTGTAGCATGTTACTGCTTTCGGTTAATCCTATACTGATGCATAGCCTGTCATTGTTGCTACAGTTGTTACCCTTACCTGCTATCCTACTGCTTAGTATAGGATGCTAGTGTTCCATCAGTGGCCCTACACTCTTGTCCGTCTGCCATGCTATACTACTGGGCCGTGATCACTTTGGGAGGTGATCACGGGTATATACTATATACATTATATACATGACACATGTGGTGACTAAAGTCGGGTAGGCTCGAGGAGTACCCGCAAGTGATTCTGACGAGGGGGCTGAAAGGACAGGTGGCTCCATCCCGGTAGAGGTGGGCCTGGGTTCTTGATGGCCCCCGACTGTTACTTTGTGGCGGAGCGCCAGGGCAGGTTGAGACCACCTAGGAAAGAGGTGGGCCTGGCCCTGGACGTCGTTCGCGGATACTTAACACGCTTAACGAGATCTTGGTATTTGATCTGAGTCTGGCCATTTGGTCTATACGCACTAACCATCTACGTGGGAGTAGTTATGGGTATCTCGACGTCGTGGTATCAGCCGAAGCTCTTTTGACGTCAGCAACTGAGTGGCGCGCGCCGCATTGGACCGTAAGCTCGCGCTTGTATTAAGGGGGCTAGGTCTGCTTACGGCCGCGTACGCAATGTGCAGGTGTGCATAGGGCGATGGGCCCAGACCCCTGCGCGCATAGGTTTAGACCGGCGTGCTGACCTCTCTGTTGAGCCTAGGTGGGGCTGCGACGTGTTGATCTTACGAGGCCGGGCATGACCCAAAAAAGTGTGTCCGGCCAAATGGGATCGAGCGTGTTGGGTTATGTGGTGCACCCCTGCAGGGAAGTTTATCTATTCGAATAGCCGTGTCCCTCGGTAAAAGGACGAACCGGAGTTGTACCTTGACCTTATGACAACTAGAACTGATACTGAATAAAATACACCCTTCCAAGTGCCAGATACAACCCGGTGATCGCTCTCTAACAGGGCGACGAGGAGGGGATCGCCGGGTAGGATTATGCTATGCGACGCTACTTGGAGGACTTCAATCTACTCTCTTCTACATGCTGCAAGATGGAGATGGCCAGAAGCGTAGTCTTCGACAGGACTAGCTATCCCCCTTTTATTCTGGCATTCTGCAGTTCAGTCCACTGATATGGCCCTTTACACATATACCCATGCATTTGTAGTGTAGCTCCTTGCTTGCGAGTACTTTGGATGAGTACTCACGGTTGCTTTTCTCCCTCTTTTCCCCTTTTCTATACCGGATTGTCGCAACCAGATGCTGGAGTCCAGGAGCTAGAGATCCCGAGGATGATGCTACATGGAGTTCGGCTTCGAGGAGTAGTTAGGAGGTCCCAGGCAGGAGGCCTTGCCTTTTCGATCGTCGCTACTTTTGTGCTAGCCTTCTTAAGGCAAACTTGTTTAACTTATGTTTGTACTCAGATATTGTTGCTTCCGCTGACTCGTCTATGATCGAGCACTTGTATTCGAGCCCTCGAGGCCCCTGGCTTGTATTATGATGCTTGTATGACTTATTTATGTTTTAGAGTTGTGTTGTGATATCTTCCCGTGAGTCCCTGATCTTGGTCGTACACTTTTGCGTGCATGATTAGTGTACGGTCAAATCGGGGCGTCACAA
>NW_025259876.1:0-1710 GCF_018294505.1 Triticum aestivum
TTACTCATCTATTCATGTGTCATATATGCAAAAATCAAGGGAAGTAAAAATGGATGACATATACATATACAACATGTACACCTTGTCTCTTTTGTTAGCCACATTTCAGATTAAGCAACGCCGAGGACGGCTTTATTTTCAAGAAGGGGAGGATGATGAGGACATGACTACCTTGGATATGACCAAAAATATTGCATATATGCATATTTGTCAGGTGATTTCTAGTGCAAACTATTCAATAATCTATTTATGTTATCCAGAACAAAAATACTTCACACACTTTTGTGTTTTGTCTAATTGCAGGTGTATGGGACATTTGTACAATCCACATATGAAGATAAGGAAGAAAGAGATGTTTATTTGCTGTCCAAAAAGTTCTCTCACGTCACTTTTGGCCCAAGAGAAGATAGAGTCCAAGTCTCTCACGTTCTGGATTCAGATTCGGACTGCACAGACACACCTGACTCAAAACGCACACAAGTTTTTCATACGGGCTCCGAATTGGGTGATTCTTTTTTTGTTGGAAACTAGATTTCGTGCACTTTCCAACCCAATTGGAATAACCTTCAAATTCGTCCGGAGCGTTGAGTTGTGGATGAAACAATTTGATGCTGCAGCAGAATCCGAGTCAAACTACAAGTCCAAAGGTGTTACATCACCTCCACTTGGGCCCATTGGCCTTGTACGACCTAGATTTAGTTTTAGGCTGCCTTGGGACGTCCTCCCACCTCCTTGGCCGCCACCCCTTGCTCCTATATAAGTAGATCCATCTAGTAGCTTTTCCTTGGGATTTGTTTAGTTAAAAGTTAGCCATTGCAACTTCGTGTACTTCGTTTGCGTCCAACGACCAGACCAAGACCGCTTACGGATCCCCACCATTATCAATACCTCATATATATTTGCAATATTCAGATTGCTTTATCATATTCTTGCTCGTTCTTCGATTGCTTGCAGGAATAGACCTTCGTGGTCAGGCTGACCGTGCTTTCGGCATCGTCAGTAACCTCAGGAGATTGGTTTAGCGATTGCTAAGGCGCAACGTCGTGCTCATTTGTAGTCGGATCGTCAAAGTCATCTCCACCAAATCGATAGTTATCATCTCATCGAAAGATCGGGACACCCCGCCTCTATCAGCTTCATTCTCCTCAACAATACCACATCGAATCATGCCAGTTTGTAATTCCTGATAATATTCTTCTACAGAATTTTTCCCTTGTCTTAAACGCTGCAATTTTTGAAGCAATTCACGTTGATAATATGGTGGAACCCAACGCGTACGCATAGCAGTTTTCAAAGCAGCCCAAGTAGTTGGAATAGGATATAATCTACAATGTTCAGACCACCATACACATGCAAAACTAGTGAAAGCACAAACAGCAGCAGCAACTCGTCTCTCCTCAGGATATTGTAAACATGTAAATCGTTGTTCAGTTTCTAACTCCCAAGTAAGATATATATCAGGAACATATCTACCCTCAAATGGTGGAATATTCAATTTCAGTTTAGGAATATGGACATCATCGCGTACCTGAGGTGGTGGTGCAGGCCTACCATTACGAATATATACCTGAGGTCGACCTGCTGGTGGTGGTGCTGGTGGCTACTCGTAGATCTGATTTTGATCAACCTCATCCTCATAATCGCCCGCATACTCATCATCCTCCTGGGTACCAGCAGGAGCAGTAGCAGGAGCCAAAGAAGCACCAACAG
>NW_025259877.1:0-1710 GCF_018294505.1 Triticum aestivum
CTGAGTGCACCCACTGGGTGTAGTCCCCGAGACTACGGTCGAATGCTTGTATTCGGCTGTAGTCTTAGAAACGTGTGTTTTTCGCTTTTTCACTCGGAAGTGAATTATTTTTGACATTTAGTCGATTGGTTCTTCGCAGAACTCTTGTGATCTTGTGGCTCGCTACTCAGAGCTGGAACAAAAACATACTCAAGTCGAGCTGAGCTTGAAGCTGGTTCAAGAGAAACTGACAAAGGCAAAGGAGGAGACCGAAGGTATGTTTGGTGAGACCCTGACGACTGCTTTTCCCCTTGCTTGTTTCAAAATCTGATCTTGCTGTAACTTGCAGGTAAGGTAAGGGAGGCCCAGCAGAAGAAAGACCTTGAGCTAGCTGAGAAGATCAAGCTTGCTGACGAGAAGTTAGCTTCAGTCACCAAGCTCGAACAAGACAATACCAATTTGAAAGCTGCTCTTGGGATTGCCAACAAGGAGGTCAGTCGACTGAAAACTGATAAAGCTGCCCTGACCGACCAAGTCAGCAAATTGACTGAGAAGAAAACTGAACTGGAGGTCTTCCTGAGTGGCCTTGCCAAGAAGCTGTTTCTTATGCTTGAAGGTAAACCTCCATGTTTGGCAAATATTTCCAATTGTGGCTTTTTCCATTCGACTATCCCCTTGACTTAGTGATCATCCTTGCAGAATTTTGTCAAAACTTTGAAGAAGAAACCAGCCGACTGGAGCCAAACCTCGACCCCGTCAATTCTCTGGTGAACGACGAAGTTGCCATGGATGTTTTCCGACTGGAGTCTCGTGTTGCAGCTGTCGTGGACTATCTCGCAAGGCTGAAGGCCGCCACATCTCGCATCGACTCGACGCTCTGGCCTGAGGAGACACTTCAGAATGACCTTGAGTCGCTGATGGCCCGCTTGAACACGATCCCTGGTCGAGTACAGGAGTGGAAGAAGTCCTCGGCTCGGTGTGGTGCAGATGTCGCTCTGTGTCTGGCCCGAGTCCACTGCAAAGATGCGCGAGAAGAGAAGCCGGCGGCCCTTCGGGTGGCCAATACCAAGAAGCACGACTTCAGGTCCTTTATGGAAACTTTCCTTGCAGCTGCCACTCGGATCGCCGACGGGATTGACCTTGATGAATTTGTTGCACCTTCCAGCCCTCCACAGGAGGGGTAAAAAACTTCTTCTGGCTCGACGCTTTAAATTTGCCTCGGTATGCCGAGTGGAATTGTAACCGACAAACCTTAACAGGCTTGACGCCTGAGCACTTTAGGTTCCTTTAGATGTCGATTCAAACTTGGATTTGGTGCTTGAATACGATTGCCTTCGGCTCGGAATGTCTTTTGCAGGTTCAAAGCAAGGTGCCTGTACTGCAATCGACTTATTCTTTAGTCCACTTAGGCGAGCACTGGGCTGCAGCTAAGCCCTCGAGTGAGAGGGTTGCTCTTCACTCGGTAGGATTTTTATACCTTAGGCGAGCACAGGGCTGCAGCTAAGCCTCCGAGTGAGAGGGTTGGCTTACCACTCGGTAGGATTTTGATAAACTTAGGCGAGCACATGGCTGCAGCTAAGCCCCCGAGTGAGAGGATTGCTCTTCACTCGGTAGGATTTTGATAACTTAGGCGAGCACGAGGCTGCAGCTAAGCCTCCGAGTGAGAGGGTTGCTCTTCATTCGGTAGGATTTTTATAACTTAGGCGAGTGCTTGGACTGCAGCTAAGCCCC
>NW_025259878.1:0-1710 GCF_018294505.1 Triticum aestivum
GGGTAGAGTTTGAAAGTTGTCCTATAGTGCCAGTTTGTGTCACAAACCGGTACTATAGGCTAGACCCCTTTAGTACCGGTTCGTGACACAAACCGGTACTAAAGGTTAGCCCTTTAGTACCGGTTCGTGCCATGAACTGGTACTAAAGGTGATCGTGGGGCCCTAGCCTGACGCCAGCCTGCCATCACCCCTTTAGTATCGGTTCGTGGCACGAACCGGTACTAAAGGTTCAACACGAACCGGCATTAATACATAGTCGTTCGAACCGGCACTAATGGTACCATTAGTGCCGGCTCAAATTCAAACCGGCACTAATGTGCTTCACGTTTGATCCTTTTTCTACTAGTGTGCCAGAACCTATCTGTCCGCTCCTGCATATGATGTTCTTTTAAAAATATGATGTTTGAAGAGCGATCGCCATCTCCTGAGCATTCGTAAGGTCAGCGACCAGATCTTGGTCAAGGAAAACCAAACAACTCAATTAAAGATCATGGCATTCCTGTGTTTCCACAAAGCCCGGAGCACAGCAGCTACAGCAGTATTCAGAGCGTCAAGTATTTTACCAGCAACCCAAAGGGAAGTAACTGACTCTACTGAAACTCCAATTTGCATAGAGAATAAGCAACTGATTTGCTTCCATACAAGTCTAGCTACCAAACAGTCACACAACAGGTGCTGTACACTCTCAGGTTCAGAAAAGAAAAACAAATCAATGGACTTGTTCAAATTTCTCTTCAGCAGGTTATCCCTAGTCGTAATTTTAATATAAGAAAGAAGCCAGAGATAAAATGTGGATCCTTGGAGGAACTATTATTTTCCAAACAGAAGGAATAAAGACAGGTGATACTCCTCTCTGCCTCCCCTTAATGAAAGCGTTTTGTTGGATACTAAACAATTTATGAGCATACTTGCTGACTCTAAGGTAGCCCCAAAATAATTCTTGCATCCTCGAGAACCACTTCCATATTGCTCCAATGAAAGACGAAGGTAGCGGTTTCAGGGGCCCAACGGTCGACTAGTGCATTGATCAGACTGGGATCCTTCAAAAATCCGTCCACCATTCAAGCCAGCGATATAAGTTGACCAGCCGTCCAGCTGTTGAAGAATTGTTACAATAAGGCATCAGTCCACTGCCAAAAATAAATAAATAAATAAATATGTGTGTGTGTGTGTGTGTGAGAGAGAGAGAGAGAGGGAGAGAGAGAAATAAGCGTGCGACATTCTGTTAGAGCATACCTGTCTAGCGTATAATGGTTGATCGATAAACGGACAAGTGGCGCTGCTGATCGGAGTACCAGATGTTCCTGACAGTGCACGTCCTGCGGGTACAAGATGTATAGTTGTGATGCACAGAAGGAATACAAGTATCGTGTACATAGAACGCCTAAATTTTGTTGGCAAAATGGCCATCAAAGATGCAGCCCAACAAGATCAACTACCCCGTGATACTTTTGAAATGCAGACCTTGATCTGTCTTGAGGGCTGCGGCCCATCCAAGTATGGCAATTAACCAAGCACAGTGTTTATCATATGGGTTACTCCTTTTATGATGAGACGAGCAGACCTTACGGTGTATACAAGTATTCCAGGTTAAGAAAACTGTGTTAGTAACATTGCCGAACTAAATGTGATTGTCTTTAAATTTCGCCTGCTACCAGCTGCATAAAAGTCCATTTCTCCGGTGTCTTATACTTCTGTGAAATTATTTTT
>NW_025259879.1:0-1710 GCF_018294505.1 Triticum aestivum
TTGTGACGCCCCGATTTGACCGTACACTAATCATGCACGCAAAAGTGTACGACCAAGATCAGGGACTCACGGGAAGATATCACAACACAACTCTAAAACATAAATAAGTCATACAAGCATCATAATACAAGCCAGGGGCCTCGAGGGCTCGAATACAAGTGCTCGATCATAGACGAGTCAGCGGAAGCAACAATATCTGAGTACAAACATAAGTTAAACAAGTTTGCCTTAAGAAGGCTAGCACAAAAGTAGCGACGATCGAAAAGGCAAGGCCTCCTGCCTGGGACCTCCTAACTACTCCTCGAAGCCGAACTCCATGTAGCATCATCCTCGGGATCTCTAGCTCCTGGACTCCAGCATCTGGTTGCGACAATCCGGTATAGAAAAGGGGAAAAGAGGGAGAAAAGCAACCGTGAGTACTCATCCAAAGTACTCGCAAGCAAGGAGCTACACTACAAATGCATGGGTATATGTGTAAAGGGCCATATCAGTGGACTGAACTGCAGAATGCCAGAATAAAAGGGGGATAGCTAGTCCTGTCGAAGACTACGCTTCTGGCCATCTCCATCTTGCAGCATGTAGAAGAGAGTAGATTGAAGTCCTCCAAGTAGCGTCGCATAGCATAATCCTACCCGGCGATCCCCTCCTCGTCGCCCTGTTAGAGAGCGATCACCGGGTTGTATCTGGCACTTGGAAGGGTGTATTTTATTCAGTATCAGTTCTAGTTGTCATAAGATCAAGGTACAACTCCGGGTCGTCCTTTTACCGAGGGACACGGCTATTCGAATAGATAAACTTCCCTGCAGGGGTGCACCACATAACCCAACACGCTCGATCCCATTTGGCCGGACACACTTTTCTGGGTCATGCCCGGCCTCGTAAGATCAACACGTCGCAGCCCCACCTAGGCTCAACAGAGAGGTCAGCACGCCGGTCTAAACCTATGCGCGCAGGGGTCTGGGCCCATCGCCCTATGCACACCTGCACATTGCGTACGCGGCCGTAAGCAGACCTAGCCCCCTTAATACAAGCGCGAGCTTACGGTCCAATGCGGCGCGCGCCACTCAGTTGCTGACGTCAAAAGAGCTTCGGCTGATACCACGACGTCGAGATACCCATAACTACTCCCACGTAGATGGTTAGTGCGTATAGACCAAATGGCCAGACTCAGATCAAATACCAAGATCTCGTTAAGCGTGTTAAGTATCCGCGAACGACGTCCAGGGCCAGGCCCACCTCTTTCCTAGGTGGTCTCAACCTGCCCTGGCGCTCCGCCACAAAGTAACAGTCGGGGGCCATCAAGAACCCAGGCCCACCTCTACCGGGATGGAGCCACCTGTCCTTTCAGCCCCCTCGTCAGAATCACTTGCGGGTACTCCTCGAGCCTACCCGACTTTAGTCACCACATGTGTCATGTATATAATGTATATAGTATATACCCGTGATCACCTCCCAAAGTGATCACGGCCCAGTAGTATAGCATGGCAGACGGACAAGAGTGTAGGGCCACTGATGGAACACTAGCATCCTATACTAAGCAGTAGGATAGCAGGTAAGGGTAACAACTGTAGCAACAATGACAGGCTATGCATCAGTATAGGATTAACCGAAAGCAGTAACATGCTACACTACTCTAATGCAAGCAGTATAGAGAAGGAATAGGCGATATCTGGTGATCAAGGGGGGGGCTTGCCTGGTTGCTCTGGCAAG
>NW_025259880.1:0-1710 GCF_018294505.1 Triticum aestivum
ATGGATTCCTTGAATTTTTCTGATAATTTTTCATATATAAATTATTTAATTTGGAGTTACGGTTAATTTTCTATGATTTATTGAAGTTTTAGGCATTTTCTGTAATTTCCTGATTAATAATAAATCCAGAAATGAATTTACTGCGTCAGCATGACTTTATAGTGACGTCAGCAAGTCAACGACGTTGTCCAGGTCAAATCTGACCTATGGGACCCACATGTCAGCTGCACAGTGATTTAACAGAGTTTAATTGACTTAACTAAATGGTTAGCCGGGTTAATTAAAGGGTAGGGCCCACCTGTCAGTGGCCCTAGGCCTGGGTTAGCGGGGTGGTTAGGCCCTAATGACCCGCCACGTCGGATTTGCCGGTGGTTGGACGACGGCGACGACCCAGAGCGGCGGTGGCTCGCCGGAGTTACGCCAGAGGCGACGGATCGACGCGCCAAGGGCACCAGGAGGTAGCCCGTGCCCGTGCGCATCTAAGGGGACCAACGGGAGGTGCGGGGGGTGGCCGGGGTTCGCCGGAATGGAGCCCGAGGCGGCGCCGGAGTTCGGACCTCGGCGAGTGAGGTAAAGCACTGCGCAGCCTCCTGGAGTCACCACGAGCTCGGTGAGATGCACGAGCGTGACCCGTTCGAGCTCAGGCCACGGCGGCGACATGGTCAGCGGCGGCCGGAGTTCGGCCGCGACGGGGCTATGGCCTAGAGCTCGCAAATGCGAGGGGAGAGAGAGGGGTTCTGCACGGAGGCTCACCGCGGAGCTGTAGGGAGGGTCAGTGGGCTCGGGGGCGCGCCGGAGTGGCCGCGAATTCGACGGAGACGGCACCGGGGCCGAAGCTCGGAGATGATGACGATGGCGGCTGCTCGGGGCCCTTCCGGTCACGTGGCTCGGTGAGGGGGTTGGCGACGAGGTGCAGGAGCTCGGGAGCACGTCGGAGAGGGGAGGGGGTGGCCGTGGTCATGGCTACGGCGAGCGGCGCTCCCAGGTGCGTTCGGTGACGAGAGGGAGGGAGAACAGAGGAGAGATACAAGGGAGAGGGAGAGAGCGAGGGGGTCGGGGCGGCGCCGAGGAGATGACGCGCGGCGTCGCGGTGGCCAGGCGATGCAGACGAGCAGGGTGGTGGTGTGGCGAGCTCGGGCGCGCGCGCCGTGTCCCTCCTCTGCCTACTGGCGCGAGGAGGAAGGCGACAGGGAAGGGAGGCGGCGGTGGGCTGGGCCAGCGGGAGGAGCTGGGCCGGCTGGGCTGCACGGGTGAGGCCAGGTACTTCCTTCTCTCTTTTTATTTTTATTTTTTGTTCTGTTTCCCTTTTTATTTTATTTTGCCACTGTTTTCAAATTCAAAATAATTTCTTACAGTGCCAAAACATTCTGAAATATTTTATGTTACCTCTCTGGATTATTCCAAAAGTACATAAAACATTTCAAAGCATTTGCAAATATATTCATTATATATTATGAATATATCCCCAAATTCAAATAGATTATTGATTTAAATTCAGAGACCAAATAATTCCTTAAAAATATTCCAGAATTTTGGTTTGATATATAACTCTTGCCAAAATTCACAAAACTATTTTTAGGGCATTTTGGATTCACAGAATGCAATTTTAAAGGGTGCTTGCCCTTCTTTTATTTAGGGTTTTGAGGCTTCCAAAATTCCTCAATTCAAGTTTTCAAAAATATAGACATGATGCACACATGAAGCTAACCT
>NW_025259881.1:0-1710 GCF_018294505.1 Triticum aestivum
TGCAGGCCCGGCTGGCACGCGGCGGCCTCTGGTTGGTCGGGCCACATCGCGAGGGGGAGGGATTGGGCTGTCGGCGTGGTGCGCCCCTGTCGGCCTACCGCCAGCCGATCGGCCAGCTGCTGGCCGACAGGGTGCTGCCACCTGACGCGCTGGCCGGCCCGTGCCTTATCCTCCCCTTCCTCCCTTCTTCTTCTCCCCTTGCTCGCTTCTTCTTCTGTTCTCTATGTTCTTCCCTTCTCCTCTCTCTACAGAAAAATGACACCCATTTATACACCTAAATGAGCAAGATTTTCGCGATTTTGGCACCGTGAATGGATTCAACTCATTTAGGGCAGCCAAAAGAAGTCTCGATCTACTGATGGGGTAGCTCGTGGTGGTCGTGGTGAGCATTTTGGTGGAGGTGGTGATGAAGTTGCGGCAGTGTGGTGGAGGTGAAGCTGTTGTTCGTCGTTCTTCGTTGGAGCCGGAGCACCGGCAGTTTTTCGTTCGTCGTTCGTCGTTCGTCGTTCGTCGTTCGTCGTTCGCACGCACGCTTCAAGGGTATATTTCAGCCCACATTTTATTTTTCGTAGGTGCTCCGGTTGTATTTGTTAATATGTTTCGATGTGAAATAAATTTTGTGTGCGATTATTGTTATTTGCCCCGGTAGTATACGTAAATATATTTAGATGTCAACTAATTAGTTGTGTAAAAATGTGTAGTTGCTCCGGTAATAATCCGTACTATATGTGGATGTCAAGTATTTAGGAGTGTAAGTATTTGTAGTAGTTCCGAAAAAAGGTCCGTAATATAGGCAGTCCAGTCAAATATATTAATCTGTCAATATTTGTAGTTGCTACGGCAAATATTCGTAATATACTTGTAGGTGTGTGAATTGTATTAGTTTTTAGTGGGGATAATAAGTTGTTGCTTAATACTTGACACGTACACAGGTGCGTGATAAGAAGTTGGAAACATGAATAAAAAGTTCGAAAGAAGAGACAAGATTTTTTAAAAGAGTTCGGGTCGGCATGTGCACAGCATGTCAGTGTGATGGAAATCTAACAAGCAAACAAAAAAGGGAAAAGTACAACTACATGTTAAAAAACGTTTCAGTCCGTATCCGATGCCAAATTGAAGCGGATTACACGCTAACCTTTATTCTGCGTATTTTCTAAAGTCCATTAACTAAAGTACGTCTCAATGCCACACTGTTTTTTTTAAACTGCCACGCCGTAGTTTAACCCATAACAAGCAATAGCACCCCGCTAATGCCTCAACGTGGGCCTACTAACAAAAAAACTTCGGATAAAAACTTGTTTGCAACGAAGAATTTTACATGATCGTAGAAAAAAGACGCATGCCTTTTTCTAAATTATTCTTAAAATAGATTAAAATAAAAAATACATCAACATGGGCCTATTTATTCAAATAAACTGAATTATCATATTTGTCGGTTATATTACGGACCGTAACTATAATCTATTATTATATTATTATTAAAACAAGAGTCAAGCAACTCATCATAATCGTCCACATAGATTAAATTATATTGATCGTCAAATTTACTATGGTCCTGGTAATATATAGACATGTCTAATACTTGTATTTCGTTGTTGAAAAAAAATAGGTGAGTCGAGATGTCCGATGTAGTGAAGTTGAGATTTTACTATGGTCCTGGTATTGTCCAAACAAATGAGTTGGGAGCAGATCTGAGTGAATTTACTCACA
>NW_025259882.1:0-1710 GCF_018294505.1 Triticum aestivum
GGCTGTCTGAAGAAGTTCTCTGACCCTTCGTGTTTTGATCGCCGTTGAAGAGTCGCCTTCCATTGGGAGAGCCACCAGACGAGCCGACGCAACAATTAAATCCTCCAAAGGGTTAGAAAAGTGACCCGGTGGTACTGGTGTGTAATGAGGCGGAGCAGTATTCACACGGGGTGGTTCCATGGCCCTCGGCTGAACCGGCGCCCCCATCCCGGGTGTTGTGATTCGGTTTGCCTCCGGCGGGTTGCTGGGACCGGCCCCGGGTGTGTGGAAAAGGTTCCTAGGATCGTAAGTCAGAGGCAGACGTGACTGAGTTTTCTGGTGTCTTCTCCTCATGACGTTGTTTGACGCGTTCAGATCCACCGAGAGCCGGAAAGTCTCCGCTTGAAGCTGCTGAGCACGAGCATCCAAAGCCGCCCGCTCCGCAGCCATCCTGACATCTTCTGCTGCTAAATTTTCCTTGGCTTGTGCCACCTCTTCACGTAGCCATGCCACCGCCATTTCATGTTGAGCCTTATCCGCCGGCTCAACTACAACAGTCAACAGACTCGTCATCTTATCCATGAGGTCCATTAGTACCTGAGTCGGGGGGCGCATAGGGTCTCCTGACCCGGCCGCTACTGACCCGGTGGTTATGGCTGCCGCAGCCGTAGAATTCTAATCAGGTTGAGTGCCAGCCATGAAGACTCCGGCTTGATTCGGCAGCTCAGTGGGGTCTGGAATACTGCTGCCATCGAAACAACCCCCAAGCCCGCCGTCTTGTACTGATACAAATAATCTGTTTCGCCTGTGGACGACTCACCGTCAGAACAAACGGCCGTCTCACCACCGTCCACCGATCCTTCTAAAAATTCCCCTCCATGGATGCAACCCACGAAGGTATGCCTTATGGCGGATTGAGCCCGGGCAGATCTAGCGCGATGAGCCGTCTCGACGAGGTCGGCGCAAATGTCCGGCTCAAGGCCCGGCTCGCTGATCCGGCTGA
Organism: Triticum aestivum; assembly: GCF_018294505.1. Classification (NCBI taxonomy): domain Eukaryota; kingdom Viridiplantae; phylum Streptophyta; class Magnoliopsida; order Poales; family Poaceae; genus Triticum; species Triticum aestivum. The sequence continues at coordinate 983 of NW_025259882.1, forward strand.
TGAATATGTGGATTCCGTCGAAGGGGACCCGGTATCCGTACTCAATTGAGCCGGCGTCGGGGCCCCAGCCTTCGTTGTTGATGTAGAGCTTGCCGCGATGACTCTTGGTCATCCGGTCCATAGCGTATCCCTTGAGCCCTTTGAAGTTGCCCTTCAAGAACTCAAATCCACTGTGCGCTGGCCCCGCGGTGGGCGCCAACTGTCGTGGAATTGTCACGGCAGATGTCCTAGCGAAAGGACTTAGTCGTAGGGCCATCGCAACTAGGAAGCTTAAAGGGGTTAATTGGGACAAAGGACACGAGAGGTTTATACTGGTTCGGCCCCTTACGGTGAAGGTAAGGCCTAGTCCAGTTGATGTTGTATTGCCAGGTTTCGATGACCAAGGAGCGAATCTGCTAGCTTGGCTATCGGTCTGTTGTTTCTTGTCCTAAGCCGCCATTGGGTCGTCCCCTTATATACACGGGTTGACGCCTGGCGGCCTACAGAATCCTGGTCGGCTCATAAAATGTGTCCGGCTCGGTGACTTCTTTTATATGCCTTTCATTACAAGTCTTTCTTTACACATGGCGGTTTCCAATATTGGGCCTTAAGCCGCCTCTGGGCTTAGGCCTTCTACAATTCTTAATAAACTATCACCTTGAATATTACTGGGCTTCTCTTAATAACCCGCCATTAGGGTTGACCCGGCCCCTCCTGGGCGGGTCATACCTGAAAGTTATATTCCCAAC
>NW_025259883.1:0-1710 GCF_018294505.1 Triticum aestivum
TTTTGCATACTAACTCGGATGAAAAAGTTTTTTATATGAAAAATCATCTACTCGAAAAGTTACATCCGAATTTAACTGGGGGAACCCCGTTAAATATTTTTAAAATCCTCAAAAATCTAATAGAAAAAAATTCAAACAGTGGGCAAACTGTGGTCAAACAATGGTCAAACTAATTATTCTAGAATATTAGTGTTACTAAATAATTATTTCTGTTATTTCAATTTTGGTCAACTCTGGTTAAACTATGGTCAAACAATGGTCAAACTAATTATTCAAGAAATATTAGTGTTACTAAATAATTATTGTTTTTTAAAACAATAGTTTCAAAATAAAACTATGAAATGTGTCACTTCATGCTCAAGCAAAATTCCTGAAGGTTAATAGGATTGACATCTTAGTATTGTCAGCAAAACAACAAGTGCAGACTTGGAGCGAGGGAGAATAGAACCCGGAAGTTAAGCGTGCTCAGGCTGGGGGAGTGGGAGGATGGGTGACCATTCGGGAAGTTAGATGATTTGGAATGATGAGGGGTGATTAGAGGATAAATTGAGAAGTGATGAGGGGTGGTAATTACAGACTAGAGGTTAAAATAATTCAGAAATTTGAAAAAATCATAAAATTTTCTTTAATCCTGGTTGGTGTTACCAACCGGGACTAAAGGTGGAGCTCCACGTGGTCGTGCCCTTTAGTCCCGGTTCTGGATTGAACCGGGACTAAAGGGATAGGCATTAGTACCGACCCTTTAGTCCCGGTTCCAGAACCGGGACTAAAGGCCCTTATGAACCGGGACTAAAGGCCCTTTTTCTACTAGTGGGCTGCCAGCTTGGGAAGGGGAAAGAAGGGAGCACGGGAACCGCTGACAGCCGTGGCTGCCCGACGCCCCGACCTCGGCCAGCAGGGGGAGGCAACGCGAGATTGACCAAGTGTGCGCGCCGCCGCGCGGGACGGCTGCCATTGACCGTCGATGGAGGCGGCTAGGTGGAAGGAGGCGAGGAGCGCCTCGCGACGGGATGGGCGCCGGTGCGACTCCTGGTCCGAGCTGGAACAGGACCATGCCAGATCTGACTCCGATGTGGAGCTCCTCCACGACGTCGCCGGTCTGCATCATCAACCACCATAGCTGCCATGGCGCATGGGTGAGCCACGCTGCCGGCACGGACGGAGCTCTCCCGTGAGCTTGTGAACTGTTTGACAGAATGCCAGAGAAGGGGTGGAGAGAGACGGGAGATGCTGACAAGTGGGCCTATATCAATTTAACAGTCCATGGAAACGCTGTGGACTTTTCTTACCACATCATCACTTACATGCGGCCCCAGATGTCAGGTTTTCATTGAAACTGCTCTAATCACTCAATCAGCATTTTTTGAAAACTGTCACCACAATGTTGGTGGTTTTTTGAAAAAAAAACTGAATGATGGTGGTTTTTTGAATTAGGGTCCCCAATTGTGGTGGTTTTTTGCAATTTACTCAACTACTGCAGCCGGCAGACAAATTGACCTGTACTGCTACAGCTGCCAGCGGCGATTGGACATGCGCCATGGTATACCACTGGACTGGCTCGGATAGGAACCCCTCGAACGACACCGACTCCCGCGGCGCGATATCCAGTCCTAAAACCAAAGAATCAAATCAGGAATAGATACCGAAGAGAAAGGAGGCGATGTCGGCGGTAGGGCATGACCTAGGCGGCGGTGGTGGGGAATCAAGCCG
>NW_025259884.1:0-1710 GCF_018294505.1 Triticum aestivum
TCCACCATGGCCATCGTCGTGTCCAAAGGGAGGACGTAGTCATCGCAAATCGGCGCGTCATCATATATGGGTCCTAGCACCAAAGAAGAAAACACAAGAGAGGTAGAGGTTAAGTTGTTAGAAAGCGAAATGGCCTCATATGCCGTGTCAACTACCTCACTCTCTAAGTGTTGTGGCTCACTCACTCCCTCAAGGATGCTCTCACTCATATGGTTGGTGGAGTCACTCAAATGGCGCTCAACCTCACATAGGATGTGTGGCATGCTCTCATGTGTGGGGCTAGTGGTGGTCACACTCATCCTCTCATAGGAAATGCTCTCAATGTCACGTATGGTGGAGTCACTCATGTCACTCATGGGGTGGTGGCTCTCCTCACATGGCACTTGGGGCATTTCTTCATATGTGGGTGTCGGAGAGATGTTGGTGCAAATGTCTCCATGCGCGGTCGCGTAGCTTGACTCGGAGGAGGAGTCCAATGTGGGCACCGTCTTCATCTTGTTGAAGAGGTTCGCGCTCATAGTCGTGGTCGAAGGGGATGGCCCTTGCTCAACCGTCTTGTCACCGTCTTGGTGTGGGAGGTCCATATGATGTGGCACCTCGTAGCTCGTGTCCATGAACGAAGGGAGTTTCCCATGCTCGACCATCTTCCTTGGGGGGCTTCCGAAGATGGAAGTGTCGCCCTCACTTGTAGGTAGTCGCCTTGAACTTGATGAAGTCGATGTAGGCGTACACGTGGGAAGTAGGCGAAGATGCCGTACGTTCAAAGGCGAAGATGCCTTGATAACACTTGGCGAAGATGCCGAAGTGGTTGATGTAGCCGTAGCGCCGTCTTGGTGGTGGTCGTCTCGCGGTCTTCTTTTATGCTCATGAAGCTTCGACTTGGCGTGTTGGGACTTGTGCATTTGTGCTTGTGGAGCATCTTCATGATGATGGTGTCGTTGTCGCGCTTGAGCTCGAAGGCGTTCGTCGTCGTCGTGCACATGATGCTTGGAGGTGACTTGCCCTTCATGACGATGTTGATCACGAACGTGATGGTGGTCGCCATGTAGATGTGGACGAGGACGATTTGCACTTGCATCTTTTTCGCGCTCCGAAGACTTGTGGCTTGAACGTCGTCGTCTTGAGGATGATGAAGTGGAAGAAGACTTGATCAAGGCCCTAATCTCCTCCATCCTTGCATCTTGCTCCTCCTTTTGTGCGGCAAGCTTGTTGTCGATGTAGTCCCTTTCCTTGCTTCGGAGTGGAAAATGTCGATGGAGATGTTCTCAATGCGCTCTTGCAATCTTGATTGTGCGCCTTGCATTTGTCGTTGTAGATCGAAGATAGACGCTTTGGAGATGTAGTTGTTCACGCCGTCGTTGTTGTCGTAGACCGGAGAGGGAATGCCTTGCCTATCCATCACAAGACTCGAGCAAATATGAGTGGGAGAAAGAGAAGAACTTATACCAATGTACCTTGACCGATGTTGACGATGAATCAAGTTCACTCAAATGCGGACAATGAAATAGCACTATTGGTACCAATCCTTGTCGGTTCTCACACCTACACAAGTAAAGCTTATAGTGGAGCTCGGTGAGGATAGTGGCACAAAAATTTAATGCAAAATGTTAGCAAGAGTCAATAATGTTGAAAAAGATTCACAAATTCGCAAGTGAAACAAATGGACCAATAGCAATATGGATGGCACACGGAAACACACACACAGATAGA
>NW_025259885.1:0-1710 GCF_018294505.1 Triticum aestivum
CTAGATATTGCTAAACCCACTATTTTGGATCTCAAGGAATTTAATTATGAAAGTTGCTCTTTAATTGGTTGTATTTCCTTGTTGCAATCCGTGCTAGATTCTCCTCATGCTTATAGTCAAAATAAGGCCTTTACCGAACACATTGTTGATGCCTTGATGCAATCTTATGAAGAAAAACTTGAGTTGAAAGTTTCTATCCCTAGAAAACTCTATGATGAGTGGGAACCTACTATTAAAATTAAAATTAAAGATTATGAGTTTCATGCTTTGTGTGATTTGGGTGCTAGTGTCTCTACTATTCCCAAAACTTTATGTGATTTGCTAGATTTCTGTGACTTTGATGATTGCTCTCTAAACTTGCATCTTGCATATTCCACTATTAAAAAGCCTATTGGAAGAATTAATGATGTTCTTATTGTTGCAAATAGGAATTATGTGCCCGTAGATTTTATCGTTCTTGATATAGATTGCAATCCTTCATGTCCTATTATTCTTGGTAGGCCTTTCCTTAGAACGATTGGTGCAATTATTGATATGAAGGAAGGGAATATTAGATTCCAATTTCCCTTAAAGAAGGGCATGGAACACTTTCCTAGAAAGAAAATAAAATTACCATATGAATCTATCATGAGAGCTACTTATGGATTGCCTACCAAAGATGGCAATACCTAGATCTATCCTTGCTTTTATGCCTAGCTAGGGGCGTTAAACAATAGCACTTGTTGGGAGGCAACCCAATTTTATTTTTGTTTTTTTGTTTTTGCTTATGTTTAGGAATAAATAATCCATCTAGCCTCTGTTTGGATGTGGTTTTATGTTTTAATTAGTGTTTGTGCCAAGTAGAACCTGTAGGATAACCTACGATGATAGTTGATTTGATTCTGCTGAAAAACAGAAACTTTGCGCACAGGAATATAATTTTGTTAAATCACAGGAACGTGATTTTGCGTTGATTCTTTTTGGTGCTGATCAATAAATAAATTTTCCAGGACTTCCTATTTTGGTAGAATTTTTAGAGTTCCAGAAGTTTGCGTTAGTTACAGATTACTACAGACTGTTCTATTTTTGATAGATTCTGTTTTGCGTGTGTTGTTTGCTTATTTTGATGAATCTATGGCTAGTAAAATAGTTGATAATCCATAGAGAAGTTGGAATACAGTAGGTTTAACACCAATATAAATAAAGAATGAGTTCATTACAGTACCTTGAAGTAGTCTTTTGTTTTCTTTCTCTAACGGAGCTCACGAGATTTCTATTGAGTTTTGTGTTGTGAAGTTTTCAAGTTTTGGGTGAATTCTTTTTATGGATTATGGAACAAGGAGTGGCAAGATCCCAAGCTTGTGGATGCCCATGGCACCCTCAAGATAATCCAAGGACATCAAAAATTCAAAGATTGGGGATGCCCCGGAAGGCATCCCCTCTTTCGTCCACTTCCATTGGTAATTTACTTGGAGCTATATTTTTATTCACCACATGATATGTGTTTTGCTTGGAGCGTCTTGTATTATTTGCGTCTTTGCTTGTTAGTTTACCACAATCATCCCTACTGTACACACCTTTTGAGAGAGCCATACATGAATTGGAATTTGTTAGAATACTCTATGTGCTTCACTTATATCTTTTGAGCTTGATAGTTTTGCTCATAGTGCTTCACTTATATCTTTTGAGCGTGATAATTTTTGCTCTAGTGCTTCACTTAGATCTTTTAGA
>NW_025259886.1:0-1710 GCF_018294505.1 Triticum aestivum
TTTTCTAATGTCAAGTATCATTTCCTTAGACCATGAGATTGTGCAACTCCCGGATACCATAGGAATGCTTTGCGTGTACCAAACGTCAAAACGTAACTGGGTGGCTATAAAGGTGCACTACAGGTATCTCCGAAAGTGTCTGTTGGGTTGGCACGAATCGAGACTGGGATTTGTCACTCCGTATGGTGGAGAGGTATCTCTGGGCCCACTCGGTAATGCATCATCATAATGACCTCAATGTGACTAAGTAGTTAGTCGCAGGATCATGCATTACGAAACGAGTAAAGTGACTTGCCGGTAACGAGATTGAACGAGGTATTGGGATACCGACGATCGAATCCCGGGCAAGTAACATACCGATTGACAAAGGGAATCGTATACGGGATTGATTGAATCCTCGACATCATTGTTCATCCGATGAGATCATCGTGGAACATGTGGGAGCCAACATGGGTATCTAGATCCCGCTGTTGGTTATTGGCCAGAGAACGTCTCAGTCATGTCTGCATGGTTCCCGAACCCGTAGGGTCTACACACTTAAGGTTCGGTGACGCAAGAGTTGTTATGGGAAATAGTATGTGGTTACCGAAGGTTGTTCGGAGTCCCCGATGAGATCCCGGACGTGACGTGGGGCTCCGGAATGACCCATAGGTGAAGATTGGTATTTTGGGCGAAGGGTATTGGAGTCCGGAATTGTTCCGGGGGTACCAGGTGATGACCAGCGTGTCCGAAAGGGATTTCGAAGGCCCCCGGCAAGCGTTGGGGGGTCTTATGGGCCAATGGGAGGGGGCACATCAGCCCACTAAGGGGCTGAGCGCCCCTCCCACCCCATCTCACATAACCAGGAGAGGTGGGGGCGCCACCCCTAGGGCAGCCGCCCCTCCCGGCTTGGGGGCCAAGTTTCCTAGGGGGTGGGGGCGCCCAAACCCAACTAGGGTTTCCCCTGTGGCCACCCCCTCCCCTAGGGAACCCTAGGGCGCCTCCCCCTCCTCCCTTCCCCCTATATATAGTGAGGGAGAGAGAGGGCAGTCGCACCCTTCCCCTGGCACAGCCCCTCCCTCCTCCAACACCTTCTCCTCCTCCGTAGTGCTTGGCAAAGCCCTGCCGGAGAACCACGAGCTCCATCACCACCATGCCGTCGTGCTGTCGGAGTTCTCCCTCAACTTCTCCTCTCCCCTTGCTGGATCAAGAAGTAGGAAACGTCCCCGGGCTGTACGTGTGTTGAACGCGGAGGCGCCGTCCGTTCGGCGCTAGATTGGATCTTCCGCGATTTGAATCGCCGTGAGTACGACTCCATCAACCGCGTTCTTGTAACGCTTCCGCTTAGTGATCTTCAAGGGTATGAAGATGCTCATCCTCTCTCTTTCTTGTTGCTAGAATCTCCATAGATTGATCTTGGTGATTAATACGTCTCCAACGTATCTATAATTTTTGATTGTTCCATGCTTTTATATTATCCGTTTTGAATGATTATGGGCTTTATTATACACTTTTATATTACTTTTGGGACTAACCTATTAACCGGAGGCCCAGCCCATATTGTTGTTTTATTGCCTATTTCAGTATTTCGAAGAAAAGGAATATCAAACGGAGTCCAAACGGAATGAAACCTTCGGCAACGTGATTTTTTGGAAGAATATCATCTTGGAGACGTGGAGTTCAAGTCAGAAGATACTCGAGGACTCCACGAGATAGGAGGGCGCGCCCCCC
>NW_025259887.1:0-1710 GCF_018294505.1 Triticum aestivum
GAGCTAAAAACCTATTTTAGCCTGTTTATGCTATCAACATTCTTGTTGATGTCCATGTTCTGCTCGAGGATATCAAAGAGAAGAAACAAAGAATCAAGTAAATTTTGAACCCCGTTGAAGAATTGATTGGAGGGAGCTAGCTCTTTAGCTCAGTATGGGCTATAGTGTTCACCATTTATTATTGCAAATGAACCAAGTGGTTCACCTGTATGTAAGCTTCCGCGCACCTTTGGAAGGAGCGGCAGTCCCTCATGGAGTGCGTAGACCTCTTGACCCCATCCCTGTCGGTGAAGCTTGTTGGAAATATGAGCAAATTACTATGAGTTTTAATCCAAATAAACAGATGATAAATCATGACAGCACTAGCAGAGATTAAACTAATCATGCGAACTAGCATAGTAGATGAACAAATGACATCTAGGGCACATACTAGAAACATGAATTCTACCACGATCTCGAATAGGAAGGATAGAATCACATACGGTGCAGCGGGTGCAGCACTGCCGGCGTTGACGTTGTCGCCCATGTCGTCGAGGATGAGGTTGCCGAGGTCGGGGAAGAAGTCGTCGTTTGCGAAGTCGTCGCTGCCAGCAGTCGCGCAAGTGCGCTCCCCAAAAACCTGATCGCCCCTCTCCCATACAGGATCACGAGAGGCGGGGTTCCGGAGGCCTACTATCCCTTCTCCCTGTGCACGCCGAAAGGAGGGATGGAGAAGACTAGCTTGGCGGCGCAATGATCTGGAACGGTGGTGAGAAACCATACGAAGCGGCGGCCACTAGAGTAGATGTCTGCCTGACTATATAGTGCGGGCCGGGTAGGTCGTGGGAGTAAACCCCACGTCCGAGTCGTCACGATCCAAAAGAATCAGAAACGGTTCAGTAATTAACTCGTCCGTTGATTATTAATTAATGACTCATTAATTTTACCCGAGCAGCAAAAATATAGACAACGTACATAGCTCTGTCCTTGGCTCGGCTCAACCCCGCAACCCGCGGCACGGTGCGGCATGGGTTCCAATCTTGATGTGGACTCCTGTCGCCTCTGATAACGGCAGCGCACTAGAGACATGGAGTGGATGAGATGTCGATGAGGCGGGTGTCGACGAAATCTTCGGCGCGAGGGGACGAGATCCTCCGCGGTCCACCCGACGATGGGGGTGATGCTGGTGCAGGGGCTGGCGTGACCAGCGTATCCATACCCGACGTGATCCGAGTACGAAGTTGAACGGACCCGATGATGTTGATGTGGAAGCGGAGGCTCCCGAAAGTCAGATCGATACCCTCGTGGAGGGTGCTGAACACGGTGCATTGCGCCAGGGTGTGTGGCATGAACTCGAGGGAGCCGAAGAAGATCTGCTCCGCAAGAGTCGACGAACCGCCATTCGTCGAGATGAGGATCAGAGACTCCATGGGTCAAGTAGACGAAATTCCCACAGACGGCGCCAATTGACGAGGGAGTACCTCGGCAATGCCCACAGTTGTGGACTTAGGATTTTGATGAATCATGTCTACCGGTGGAATCGACGATCTAAACATGAGGTGTGAAACACAAGACACAGATTTACCCAGCTTCAGGCCTTTGTAAAGGAAACCCTACATGCTGCTTGTTGGATCTTTATATTGATGGAGTGTACAAAGTCGTCGAGATCGGAGACTACGGTTAGCCCTTGCGCGTGGCCAAGGCTAGATCAATCGTGAGGGTGGTTGTGAG
>NW_025259888.1:0-1710 GCF_018294505.1 Triticum aestivum
GAAACAATCTGATGCTGCAGCAGAATCCGAGTCAAACTACAAGTCCAAAGGTGTTACATCAACTCCACTTGGGCCCATTGGCCTTGTACGACCTAGATTTAGTTTTAGGCTGCCTTGGGACGTCCTCCCACCTCCTTGGCCGCCACCCCTTGCTCCTATATAAGTAGATCCATCTAGTAGCTTTTCCTTGGGATTTGTTTAGTTAAAAGTTAGCCATTGCAACTTCGTGTACTTCGTTTGTGTCCAACGACCAGACCAAGACCGCTTACGGATCCCCACCATTATCAATACTTCATATATATTTGCAATATTCAGATTGCTTTATCATATTCTTGCTCGTTCTTCGATTGCTTGCAGGAATAGACCTTCGTGGTCAGGCTGACCGTGCTTCCAGCATCGTCAGTAACCTCAGGAGATTGGTTTAGCGATTGCTAAGGCGCAACGTCGTGCACGTTTGTAGTCGGATCGTCAAAGTCATCTTCACCAAATTGATAGTTATCATCTCATCGAAAGATCGGGACACCCCGCCTCTATCAGCCTTTGTGTGGAAGATGTGGCATCGTTGGTCTTCTTCTTGTTGATGTTGAAGAGTCAAGACCTTGGAGACAACAAGAGCGGGGCCCGTATCTTCATCACAAAAGACTTGGTCATCTTCATCTTCATTCACTCGCCTATGCATGGCCAATTGCTCAATAGCTTCCATTTCATCTTCACTCATTGAGTCGTAGGTGCCATCGTCATTGAGGATCATCGTGCGCTTGTTTGTGCATTCATAGGACTTGTGGCCTCGGCCGCCGCAAGTGAAACACTTGAAGGAGCTTGTCTTGACGGTCTCATAGGTCGGAGTAGATGAAGAAGCACGCAGCTTGAAGTTGCTTGTAGTAGGAGGAAGACGACTTGAACTTGACAAATGTTTCTTGTAACTTGACTTGTCGGCGTTGCTTGGAGAAGGCTTGGTTGATGTCGAAGTTGGAGTAGTTGTTGAAGCTTGGTTATTGGAGAAGCCGTAGGTCTTGGATGAATACTTGGCGTACTTGAAGTCTTCTTGCACTTGACATTCCACCTTTGTATCTTGATGCACGAGCTCAATGAGGTTGGGGTAGGGTTGGAAGTCAACGATCTTCTTGATGGGATGATTGAGTCCATTCAAGAATCGTGCCATTGTTTGCTCATCATCTTCCGTGGCATTGGCTCGAATCATGGCTATCTCTATTTCCTTGTAGTATTCTTCAACACTCTTTGTTCCTTATTTGAGGGTTGTAGCTTCTTGAAGAGATCACGGTTGTAGTAGGTTGGTAGAAAACGTCCTCGCATGCTTCATTTGATCCCAAGTGGTGATTGGAGTTTCACCTCTTGCTTGTCGGCGCTCAAGGACTTGTTCCCACCATATGAGCATATAGTCTTGGAACTCAAGTGATGCCATAGCGATCTTCTTCTCTTCCTCATAGTTGTGTAAACGAAAGATTTTGTCGACCTTCAATGCCCATGAGAGGTATTCTTCGGGATCATTGCTTCCATTGAATTTGGGCATTGTGAATTTGAGCTTGCCATAGCGTTGCTCTTCATTGTGTTGTTGGCGATGGTGATGATGACGCCCTTGATGTGGAGGGTAATCATCCTCATGTTGCTCTTGGCGTGGAGGAAGTCCATGATCAACTCGCTCTTGTTGAACTTGAGGTTATGGTGGAGCTTGACGAGCTTGTGAAGGAG
>NW_025259889.1:0-1710 GCF_018294505.1 Triticum aestivum
AATTACTGCCGAGCAATTGATAGAAAAGCGCATAGTTATGAGAATATCTAGGCATGATCATGAACATAGGCATCACGTCCGTGTCAAGTAGACCGAAACGATTCTGCATCTACTACTATTACTCCACACGTCGACGGCTATCTAGCATGCATCTAGAGTATTAAGTTCATAAGAACGGAGTAACGCATTAGGCAAGATGACATGATGCAGAGGGATAAACTCAAGAAATATGATATAAACCCCATCTTTTTATCCTCGATGGCAACAATACAATACGTGTCGGTTCCCTTTCTGTCACTGGGATCGAGCACTGCATGATTGAACCCAAAGCTAAGCACTTCTCCCATTGGAAGAAAGATTAATCTAGTAGGCCAAACTAAACCGATAATTCGAACAGACTTGAAATGATATCAAATTATGCATATAAGAATTCAGAGAAGAATCAAATATTGTTCATAGATAATCTTGATCATAAACCCACAATTCATCGGATCTCGACAAACACACTGCAAAAAGTATTACATCGAATAGATCTCCAAGAACATCGAGGAGAACTTTGTATTGAGAACCAAAGAGAGAGAAGAAGCCATCTAGCTAATAACTATGGACCCGAAGGTCTACGGTAAACTACTCACACATCATCGGAGAGGCTATGGTGTTGATGTAGAAGCCCTCCGTCATCGAATCCCCCTCCGGCAGATCACCGGAAAAGGCCCCAAGATGGGATCTCACGGCTACAAAAGGTTGCGGCGGTGGAAAAATGGTTTCGTGGCTCCTCTGGATGTTTTCAGGGTATATGAGTATATATAGGCGAAAGAAGTAGGTCGGTGGAGCTACGAGGGGCCCACGAGGGTGGGGGCGTGCCTACCCCCCAGGGCGCGCCCTCCTGCCTCGTGGCCGCCTCGTTGCGTCTCTCACTTCCACTCCAAGTCTCCTGGATTGCGTTTGTTCCAAGAAAGATCCTCGCGAAGGTTTCGTTCCGTTTGGATTCCGCTTGATATTCCTTTTCTACGAAACACTGAAATAGACAAAAAAACAGCAACTAGCACTGGGCCTCCGGTTAATAGGTTAGTCCGAAAAATAATATAAAAGAGCATATTAAAGCTCATTAAACATCCAAAGTAGATAATATAATAGCATGGAACAATAAAAAATTCTAGATACGTTGGAGACGTATCAGCATCCCCAAGCTTAATTCCTGCTCGTCCTCGAGTAGGTAAATGATAAAAACAGAATTTTTGATGTGGAATGCTACCTAACATAATTTTCAATGTAATTTTCTTTATTGTGGCATGAATGTTCAGATCCGAAAGATTCAAGACAAGAGTTTAATATTGACATAAAAACAAAAATACTTCAAGCATACTAACTAAGCAATTATGTCTACTCAAAATAACATAGCCAAAGAAAGCTCATCCCTACAAAATCATATAGTTTGGCCATTGTAACATCCCAAATTTTCAATTTGGAATGTTATACATAGGTCATCATATGCATATCATATTTTATTTTCATTTTGGTTTTGATCCTAGAAATTCTAAGCAACTCAAGGACCCACGGAGAGAGTTTGGGATTTCGTTTATTTTCATATTTGAATTTTTCTCAAATATTGAAAAGAGGATCATTTTTGGTTTTAATTATTTTCTCTCCAAAATATTTCCATTATTAAAAATAAAAGAGAGGAGATAAAATGACTTCTCCAAAATAAAA
>NW_025259890.1:0-1710 GCF_018294505.1 Triticum aestivum
TAGTATGCTGGTTTTACTTACATGAACAAAATTTATGTTGGGAGCAGGGAGTATCCCTGCTGTACGTGTCAGAAAAAATATGGTTGATTCTAGAGCTAAGTTGATACTCCAAGAGGTGTTCTACGCATGGGAGCTCCATTTAAATCAAACATAGTATGCAGTTCCCAAACAAAATGTACTCAGGAGTCCAAAAGCGAAGTTCAGAGACAGATTGTTGTATTAGGAGCAGAGAGGGAGAGGTGGGAAATGGAGGCGGGGGTGATTTGGATGGGGTACCTGCGGGCGTAGAAGACGGGGGCGTCGTCGGGGACGAAGACGTCGACGCTGTGGATGTTGGTGGTGGTGCGACGAGGTCCGGGAGGCGACGAGGTCCGGGTGGTGGTGGTGCTCCGAGGAGACGAGGAGAGCGGCGCCGAGGAGACGAGGACGACGGGGCGGCGGGGCGGCGGCGTCGGGAGAGGAGAGGGCGGCGTCGCGGCGTCGGGGTGTCGGGGCGGAGACGAGGACGACGGGGCGGCGTCGAGGCGGCGGGGCAGCGGCGTCGGGAGAGGAGAGGGGAAGGGGATCGAGGGCGAGGGCGAGGGAGAGAGAGGGGATAGGTTATCCAACAGGTACATCCATACTAATGGCGCACCTCACCCTGGTGCGCCATTAGTATTTTTTTTTGATTTCTGCTCGAGCCAACAGGTTATCTTCCACCTTACCTAATCCACACCAAGTTCCCTCTACTAGCTCGACTGGTCAGCAACCAGTTCTCACACCAGGAGGTCCTGGGTTTGATTCCCAGGCTCCACAATTTTTTTTATGCATTTAAAATGCTGTTTGATATTTATTTGTGTTTAAATATGTTCAAACTTGTTTAAATCATAACAGTAATATTTTTTTATAAGACAGTAATAATTTTTTAAAAAATATCATCAAACAGTAATGCCGGTGGAGCGGGGGAGGGTGCGCGGGGTGCGGGGGGCCGGTGGACCGGGGGGTGCTCGGCGGCGAGGGGGACCGGATCTGGCGAGGTGGGATAGCTAGCGATCGAGATGGAGGGGGATCGAGATCGAGTGTCCATGAAATTTAAAAATATTCATGATAGTTCAAAAAGTGCCCATGAAATACAATCGAGAAATGAAGGCTACGATTTAAATACAATCGATCTTAGCTAGCTATCTGTTCACAATCTTCTTGCCCTTCTTTTTCGCAAATGGAGTTCTTCTGTGGAACGGACGTCCTTTGGGTAGGGTGGTCCTGCTTCTTCTTGTGGTGTATGCTGCTACTTCATCATCATCGTCATGTTCGATTCTCGGGTCGCCGTACTTGTCGAAGTCTTGCTCATTGGCTACTCCATCCATTCCAATGATCTTCCTTTTGCCTCTCCTCACGACAACACGACTGGGCTTTGACGGGTCGGTAATGAAGAAGCATTGGTCCACTTGGGAAGCCAGTACCCATGGCTCATTTTTCGCGGTGACGTTTGCGCCTGCGGTCTTGGATTTGGCTTCGGGTATAACCATGGTGGTGAAATACCGGTCTTCTTTTAGGACGCTCTTGGCCCATCTGACACGGAACATCGGGACCTTCTCTCCAGCGTAGCTCAGCTCCCAGATCTCCTCGATCCTTCCGTAGTATCTGTCCTTGTCGTTACCGGTGTAGGATTCCATCGTTACCCCGGAGTTCTGATAACCATCGCTCTTCATGTCCTTGGCCTCGGTGTAG
>NW_025259891.1:0-1710 GCF_018294505.1 Triticum aestivum
GATGATGGAGATCATGGTGTCATGCCGGTGACGATGATGATCATGGAGCCCCGAAGATGGAGATCAAAAGGAGCAATATGATATTGGCCATATCATGTCACTATTTGATTGCATGTGATGTTTATCATGTTTATGCATCTTATTTGCTTAGAACGACGGTAGTAAATAAGATGCTCCCTCATTAAAATTTCAAGAAAGTGTTCCCCCTAACTATGCACTGTTGCGAAAGTTCGTCGTTTTGAAGCACCACGTGATGATCGGGTGTGATAGATTCTTACGTTCACATACAACGGGTGTAAGACAGATTTACACACGCGAAACACTTAGGTTGACTTGACGAGCCTAGCATGTACAGACATGGCCTCGAGTCGTATAGTAGATACGATCAACATGATGATGTTCGCCGATGATGACTAGTCCGTCTCACGTGATGATCGGACATGGCCTAGTTGACTCGAATCATGTAATCACTTAGATGACTAGAGGGATGTCTATCTGAGTGGGAGTTCATGAGATGAACTTAATTATCCTGAACATAGTCAAAAGATCTTTGCAAATTATGTCGTAAGCTCGCGCTTTAGTTCCACTGTTTAGATATGTTCCTAGAGAAAATATAGTTGAAAGTTGACAGTAGCGATTATGGGGACAGTAGAAAGCTTATGTCCTTAATGCACCGCTTAGTGTACTGAACCCCAATCGTCATCTGTGGATGTTGCGAACATCGGACATACACGTTTTGATAACTACGTGATAGTTCAGTTAAACAGTTTAGAGTTGAGGCACCAAAGACGTTTTTCGAAACGTCGCGGAACATGTGAGATGTTTCGAGGGCTGAAATTGGGATTTCAGGCTCGTGCCCACGTCATGAGGAATAAGACCTCCGACAATTTTCTTAGCCTGCAAACTAACAGAGAAAAGCTCAATCGTTGAGCTTGTGCTCAGATTGTCTGAGTGCAACAATCACTTGAATCGAGTGGGAGTTGATCTTCCAGATGAGATAGTGATGTTTTTCCAAAGTCATTGCCACCAAGCTGCTAGAGCTTCATGATGAACTATAACATATCAGGGATAGATGATCCTTGAGGTATTCACGATGTTTGACACCGCGAAAGTAGAAATCAAGAAGGAGCATCAATTGTTGATGGTTGGTGAAAGCACTAGTTTCAAGAAGGGCAAGGGCAAGAAGGGACACTTCATGAAATGGCAAATCAGTTGCTGCTCCAGTGAAGAAACCCAAGGTTGAACCCAAACCCGAGACTAAGTGCTTCTGTAATAAGGGGAACAGCCACTGGAGCAGAATTACCCTAGATACTTGGTAGATAAGAAGGCTGGCAAGGTCGATAGAAGTATATTGGATATACATTATGTTAATGTGTACTTTACTAGTACTCGTAGTAGCACCAGGGTATTAGATACCGGTTCGGTTGCTAAGTGTTAGTAACTCGAAATAAAAGCTACGGAATAAACGGAGACTAGCTAAAGGTGAGCTGACGATACGTGTTGGAAGTGTTTCCAAGGTTGATGTGATCAAGCATCGCACGCTCCCTCTACCATCGAGATTGGTGTTAAACCTAAATAATTGTTATTGGTGTTTGCGTTGAGCATAGACATGATTGGATTATGTCTGTCGCAATACGGTTATTCATTCAAGGAGAATAATGGTTACTCTGTTTATTTGAATAATACCTTCAATGGTCTAGCACCTAAAAG
>NW_025259892.1:0-1710 GCF_018294505.1 Triticum aestivum
CTCCGAATGTGCATTGATTTCAAGCACATCAACCGGGCCTGCCCGAAAGATCATTTTCCTCTCCCTCGCATAGATCAAATTGTTGACTCGACCGCGGGATGCGAGAGACTGTCTTTTCTAGACGCCTACTCCGGGTACCACCAGATCCGTCTGTACGGACCCGACGAGGTAAAAACAGCTTTCATCACTCCATTCGGGTGCTTCTGCTATATCACCATGCCATTCGGCCTCAAGAATGCCGGAGCCACATTTATGCGAATGATTCAGAAGTGTCTACTCACTCAAATCAGTCGGAATGTGGAAGCGTATATGGATGATATCGTTGTCAAGTCACGAAAAGGTTCTGACCTGCTCGCTGATCTCGCCGAAACATTTGCCAACCTCAGAAGGTATGATATCAAGCTCAATCCATCAAAGTGCACATTTGGAGTTCCTGGTGGCAAGTTACTCGGTTTTCTCGTTTCCGAACGAGGAATCGACGCTAATCCAGAGAAGATCAGCACTATTCTCCGAATGAAACGCCCTGTGCGAGTGCACGATGTCTAGAAGCTTACTGGATGCTTGGCCGCATTAAGTCGATTCATCTCACGACTCGGTGAAAAGGCATTGCCTCTTTACCGACTAATGAAGAAGGCAGACAAGTTCGAGTGGACTCCAGAAGCTGATGCAGTGTTTGCCGAGCTAAAAGCTCTGCTCTCCACCCAGCCGGTGCTTGCTGCTCCAATCAGCAAAGAGCCTCTGTTGCTCTATATCGCAGCCACAGGACAAGTCGTCAGTACTGTGCTAACGGTCGAGCGGGAAGAAGAAGGAAAAGCTCTCAAAGTTCAGCGCCCAGTGTATTATTTGTCTGAAGTCTTGACTCCATCCAAGCAGAGATATCCTCATTATCAGAAGCTTGTGTATGGAATATACATGACCACAAAGAAGGTTGCTCATTATTTCTCTGATCATTCCATCACAGTCGTCAGCGACGCTCCACTATCAGAGATTTTGCACAACAGAGATGCAACTGGTCGAGTGGCCAAATGGGCGATTGAACTTCTTCCCCTTGATATCAAGTTTGAGGCAAAGAAAGCCATTAAGTCCCAGGCAATAGCAGATTTCCTCGCCGAGTGGATTGAACAGCAGCAGCCGACTGAAGTTCACTCGGAGCATTGGACCCATGTTCTTTGATGGCTCTAAGATGTTGAATGGTTCCGGTGCTGGGGTTGTCCTGGTTTCCCCCAGAGGAGATAAACTCAGATATGTGCTCCAGATTCACTTTGATTCCTCCAACAATGAGGCAGAATATGAGGCCCTCTTATATGGGTTGCGCATGGCCATTTCACTCGGCGTCCGTCGCCTGATGGTCTATGGCGACTCGGATTTAGTGGTCAATCAAGTGATGAAGGAGTGGGACGTGAGAAGCCCAGCCATGACTGGATACTGCAGTGCAGTGAGGAAGCTGGAAAAGAAGTTCGAGGGGTTGGAGCTCCATCATATACCCCGACTGAAAAATCAAGCAGCTGATGATCTAGCAAAGATAGGTTCCAAGAGAGAAGCCATTCCGAGTGGTGTGTTCTTGGAGCATGTACACACTCCGTCAGTCAAAGAAGATCCTTTCACCGAAGAAGCTCCACAGCCCAAGAGTGCCACAGATCCGACTGAGGTTGAAGTCCCAGCAGTGGTCGACTTGGTCATGGAGATCTTGGTGGTCATTCCCGATTGGAC
>NW_025259893.1:0-1710 GCF_018294505.1 Triticum aestivum
GAATCGATCGCCGCTGCGATCGATCGTCAAGGAGTCGTTTCGTTTCCTTCATTTTTAAATATAAGTTTTTTTAGATATTTCACTGAGAACTACATACGGAGCAAAATGAGTAAATCTACACCCTAAAATATGTTTATATACATTCGTATATAGTTTGTAGTGCAATTTATTAAAAAAATTAGATTTAGGAACGGAGAAAGTATATGTCTGGACCCTGGCACTGGCCTAAAGTAATGCAATCATGCATTCCTGTTCGGTGCGACGTGTCTATCACCCAGTTAGGTTAATACACAATTATATCCAGCAAACAGAATAACAAACCAAGGGCCTGGACTTGGACCTAGGGAGAGACCATAGGTAGAGTAATGCTTTGCTCCGGCCAGTATAACCTACGACGTGCCCATGTGGACCCTTTTTCCACGGCATGCAAGTTTCCTTCTCCCGGCCGGTCTTGTCAAGCAAGCAAGCGGACCCGCAGAAAGGAAGACCTGCCCAAGTCTCCAGGTCACGATCCATTTCCAGCGTCTACTTTAGCTGCCAAAAAGATAATCATGCATGCAAAGCCCATTACACCTTTCGCTGTTGTTAAACCATGGTTTCGCGTCGCCGTCGGCGGTCAGTAGATGAGGGCATGAGAGCAATTCAAACAGGGCGACCCATTTCGTCTGCAGCCGTTCGTTTGGATCGACGCGGACAAAATAAATCAGCCTAACGTGCCGACTCAAACAAATGCGTGTCTGCTTTCGTCCGCTTATCGATCCATTTCCCGGCCATTTTCAGTCTGATTTGCGTCGGAGCGGATACAAGATGAACGCGCGCGCTCGTCCTTTTTCCTCACCGGGTCCGCTGGTCGGTGGCACATTGGATTCACATCCTCGCCCGCCTGCTACGTCGCCAACGCCGCTGGCCATTTTTTCAGATAAAAATGATACATATATAGTTCTAGCGTACACAGATAAAAAAAATATCACTACTTGTCGCTTTCTGACTCCAACTCGGTAATGTCCTCCTCCGACGTCTGAATGTAGGCGTCAGCATACGCCTCGTTTTCAAAGTCCCAACCCGCCGTTTCTCGTAGCTTCAGGTTTAATTGAGCTGCCTGCTTCCGCGAACGCTTGTCCTCCCGATAGGCGGCTCGCTCCCTCCTCCTCGCGTCCCTCTCCAACCTCCTTTGCTTGTAGAACTGGCGCTCGTCGACGATGTCCTACGGGAAGCCTCCGCACCACACCATCAAGACTTCCACGTCCTTCTCCGCGATGGCGAGGCGACGCTGCCGCCTCCGGTGGACACGACGATCCTCGTTGGTGAAAAGCCGCGGGAGAGGCGCCAGATCCTACGCCCGCTGGCTCGACACGTTGCGAAAATTCATATCCCGACGAGGCCTCAGAAGGCGCCACGCCGTCGCGTCGTGCACGCGGGCCGTCCCCTCTGCGGTGTCGAAGGTGCCGAGGATGAGACGTTTCTCGCGAAACCAGATCTCGGAGGAGAAGGCGCCGGAGCGGCGCTCGCGAACTCAGCGAAAATCCGAAGTGCCCAGGCGGCGGATCGACATGATGGCACAGAGGCGGCTAGAGTGGGCGGCGGACAGAGTGTGGAGGGAGCGCTTTCTTTATAACGAGCGTCGGCCGCGGCGCGCGCGCGAACCTTTCCCGCGCGCTGGCGCGCCAAAACCAGCGCGCGCTAGGCCGCTTTCCCTCGCGCGCTGGTGCG
>NW_025259894.1:0-1710 GCF_018294505.1 Triticum aestivum
CGTGTCCACTAAAATATCCGTCAGCACGGCCCAACACCATATGGATTGTGCCCGACCATGGCAGAGAGGCACACACTGAGGTCTAGCAAAAATACATCTCAGTAGTACATTAAGAAGCATGCGTACAATACTTTTAATTAGCACGGTTTTTATGACTAATAAAGAATTTAAAGTGCCTAATTTTCAAAAAATAATAATCATACCAAGGCATTATTTTACACTCCTATATGTTCATTGAAACTTATCATCCATATTCCCTCCCATTTATATATATATAGGCCCTCCTAACATATTTCATATATATATATATATATATATATATATATATATATATATATAAGATATATTGTGTGTTAGCATTTTCCAGAATACACCATAGAAATTAATTAGGTTAATTGTGGTTATGCCCTAAACACATTTTTAGAGTGGTTCATAGGAAAGTCCATGCAAGGCACCTGCGCCAAGCCACCACATGACCGAGACGGCCAAGAGGCTCTTTCCGCCCACGAGGCGCCCATGAAGGAGGTACACTAGCATCCTTTATGGGAGTAATGTTTGTGTAACTATACACTAGAAACCACCATTAAGATATTTGTGAAATCATACGATAAAGAGATATCTCCATGATATTTGAGAATATAAAATATCATGAACACAATCACAAAAAAGTTACATTGCAAAATTTATACAATTATCACAAGCTAATGCATGGATGACTTTGTGACAACATAGATATTTAAATTTTGAGCAATCCAAATAATTCGGTGATAGGCATTATAATTCTATATCAAATAACAATATAACTAACATTTAGCAGCATCGTTATGTAGTTATCTGTGCTTAGAAGGTAACAGCAAAATATATTTCTTAAGGTTGTAGTATCATAAAATATAGGTTTTAAATAAGTATAAAAGTTGCATATAAATTGTATTAGCATGTAGACATATGCTTATAGTGAATTAATTTGAGATGTGCTCTATGTTCAACAGGGAACAAAAAGAAACAGCTTATTACGATGGGTTGTAATGGACAAAAAGAAAACTGGAGGGCTGGAAAGGAAGTTGAGAAACTTTACATTTTTGGATCCCAACGATCATAGCGCTCGATAGCATGTTCTGCTTCCTATAGATTCTGAAATGGCCCACCAACATGAAGATAAGCATGATAGTATCCCGCATTGTCGATCCTGATGTAGAAGTCAATATCCCACTCGTATTGTTTCTGGCACAGGAATGTGGCCCTAGAGATGGGATAAGACAGCGCCGTAGTGGCCTCTGAGGGTACTGGGAATGTTGCCAGGCAGGCTGAGAAGGGCAGGGTGGTGGCCTCTGAGGGTACTTGTGTAAAAATGACTTCGGCAAAGAATATGTCACTAGAAACTGCTCCTTTAGTCTTTGCAGTGAAGTTGATATGATGAAACCACGTACGAACATCACCCTCACAAAATGATTGGTAGCATCCTACAGCGTTGAGTTCATATGCAAGATCCTATAATAATAAGCATGAATTTGATTAGTTGTTACAAATGAATAACATGACAGAAAATGAGGGATGAAGAGAGGGACAGAGAGGAAACCACAAAAAGATTGTTATCCTTGTTATACTTGTCCACCAAAGCTTTAACCAACTCAAGCTTACTATCACGGATTTCATCAACTGCCCGGATCTAGCTGCTAGTGCAACGAAGTCCGAGACAGAGAGGGCGGGACG
>NW_025259895.1:0-1710 GCF_018294505.1 Triticum aestivum
CGTGTCCACTAAAATATCCGTCAGCACGGCCCAACACCATATGGATTGTGCCCGACCATGGCAGAGAGGCACACACTGAGGTCTAGCAAAAATACATCTCAGTAGTACATTAAGAAGCATGCGTACAATACTTTTAATTAGCACGGTTTTTATGACTAATAAAGAATTTAAAGTGCCTAATTTTCAAAAAATAATAATCATACCAAGGCATTATTTTACACTCCTATATGTTCATTGAAACTTATCATCCATATTCCCTCCCATTTATATATATATAGGCCCTCCTAACATATTTCATATATATATATATATATATATATATATATATATATATATATAAGATATATTGTGTGTTAGCATTTTCCAGAATACACCATAGAAATTAATTAGGTTAATTGTGGTTATGCCCTAAACACATTTTTAGAGTGGTTCATAGGAAAGTCCATGCAAGGCACCTGCGCCAAGCCACCACATGACCGAGACGGCCAAGAGGCTCTTTCCGCCCACGAGGCGCCCATGAAGGAGGTACACTAGCATCCTTTATGGGAGTAATGTTTGTGTAACTATACACTAGAAACCACCATTAAGATATTTGTGAAATCATACGATAAAGAGATATCTCCATGATATTTGAGAATATAAAATATCATGAACACAATCACAAAAAAGTTACATTGCAAAATTTATACAATTATCACAAGCTAATGCATGGATGACTTTGTGACAACATAGATATTTAAATTTTGAGCAATCCAAATAATTCGGTGATAGGCATTATAATTCTATATCAAATAACAATATAACTAACATTTAGCAGCATCGTTATGTAGTTATCTGTGCTTAGAAGGTAACAGCAAAATATATTTCTTAAGGTTGTAGTATCATAAAATATAGGTTTTAAATAAGTATAAAAGTTGCATATAAATTGTATTAGCATGTAGACATATGCTTATAGTGAATTAATTTGAGATGTGCTCTATGTTCAACAGGGAACAAAAAGAAACAGCTTATTACGATGGGTTGTAATGGACAAAAAGAAAACTGGAGGGCTGGAAAGGAAGTTGAGAAACTTTACATTTTTGGATCCCAACGATCATAGCGCTCGATAGCATGTTCTGCTTCCTATAGATTCTGAAATGGCCCACCAACATGAAGATAAGCATGATAGTATCCCGCATTGTCGATCCTGATGTAGAAGTCAATATCCCACTCGTATTGTTTCTGGCACAGGAATGTGGCCCTAGAGATGGGATAAGACAGCGCCGTAGTGGCCTCTGAGGGTACTGGGAATGTTGTCAGGCAGGCTGAGAAGGGCAGGGTGGTGGCCTCTGAGGGTACTTGTGTAAAAATGACTTCGGCAAAGAATATATCACTAGAAACTGCTCCTTTAGTCTTTGCAGTGAAGTTGATATGATGAAACCACGTACGAACATCACCCTCACAAAATGATTGGTAGCATCCTACAGCGTTGAGTTCATATGCAAGATCCTATAATAATAAGCATGAATTTGATTAGTTGTTACAAATGAATAACATGACAGAAAATGAGGGATGAAGAGAGGGACAGAGAGGAAACCACAAAAAGATTGTTATCCTTGTTATACTTGTCCACCAAAGCTTTAACCAACTCAAGCTTACTATCACGGATTTCATCAACTGCCCGGATCTAGCTGCTAGTGCAACGAAGTCCGAGACAGAGAGGGCGGGACG
>NW_025259896.1:0-1710 GCF_018294505.1 Triticum aestivum
AAAACAATAAGAAATTCATTGATTCGTCCCATTGGTTTCTTAATAGTGGAATTCGCAAGGTGCAATTTTAAAGAGCAATCAACAAAATCACGGAAACCTAACAAATCACACAAAGTCTTTGGAATCGTGGAAACACTAGCACCCAAATCACATAAAGCATAGAACTCGTGATCTTTAATCTTAATTTTAATAGTTGGTTCCCACTCATCATAAAGTTTTCTAGGGATAGAAACTTCCAACTCAAGTTTTTCTTCATAAGATTGCATCAAGGCATCAACGATATGTTTAGTAAACGCTTTATTTTGGCTATAAGCATGAGGAGAATTTGGCACGGATTGCAACAAGGAAATACAATCAATCAAAGATCAATTTTCATAATTAAATTCCTTGAAATCCAAAATAGTGGGTTTAGCAACATCTAGGGTTTTAATTTCTTCAATCCCACTTTCATCAAATTTAGCATCAAGATCTAAAAACTCCGAATTTTTGGAATGCCTTCTAGGTAAAGGTGGATCACATTCAGTCCCATCATTATCAAGATTCATATTGCAAAACAAAGATTTAATAGGGGACACATCAATAACTTTTAGATCTTCATCTTTATTTTCATAAAAATCCGGTTTAGCGGCCATCCTATTAACTAAGGTAGCCTGCTTATCTGAAATTTCAGCAGTCAATTTCTCAAGGCGAGCAATTTGGGATCTTAAACCATCAAATTCTTTAGACATATCATCGAGCTATTTATTCATAAAACTCATAAAACTTTTCTATTCCTTAAGCTCATTTCTGAAGAAATTATTATGCTGAAATTGCAAAATCATAAAACTCCTAACATTGCTTTCGATCTCTTCTAACCTTTTAAGGTGAGGATCACCAAATCTAGGTAGAGCCATTGAGACAAACAAGCAAACCAACACACAAGCAAACAAAAAGCAAGCAGGCAAAAAGAGGCAAATAGAGAATGAGAGGGAGGATAGAGAGAGAGGGCAAATAAAACGGCAAGGGTGAAGTGGGGGAGAGGAAAACGAGAGGCAAATGGCAAATAATGTAATGCGGGAGATAAGGGGTGATGGGTACTTGGTATGTTGACTTTTGCGTAGACTCCCCGACAACGGCGCCAGAAATGGCTTGTTGTCGGGAGTCCAAATCTTGACTTGACCTTGCGTAAGCCTCCTCGGCAACGATGCCAGAAATCTTCTTGCTACCTCTTGAGCACTGTGTTGGATTTCCTTGAAGAGGAAAGGATGATGCAGCAAAGTAGTGTAAGTATTTCCCTTAGTTTTTGTGAACCAAGGTATCAATCCAGTAGGAGGCTACGCGCAAGTCCCTCGTACCTGCACAAAACAAATAACTCCTCGCAACCAACACGATAAGGGGTTGTCAATCCCTTCACGGTCACTTACGAGAGTGAGATCTGATAGATATGATAGGATAATATTTTTGGTATTTTTGTGATAAAGATGCAAAGTAAAATAAAAGCAAAGTAAAAAAGCAAAGGAAATAACTAAGTATTGGAAGATTAGTATGATGAAGATAGACACGGGGGCCATAGGTTTCACTAGTGGCTTCACTCAAGAGCATAAATATTTTACGGTGGGTGAACGAATTACTATTGAGCAATTGACAGAATTGAGAATAGTTATGACAATATCTAGGTATGATCATGTATATAGGCATCACGTCTGAGACAAGTAGACCGACTCCTGCCTA
>NW_025259897.1:0-1710 GCF_018294505.1 Triticum aestivum
GGGGGGGCTGGCTGGGCCGGGGGAAGGGCTGGCCCAGATGGGCCAGGGGAGGTTCCCTCCCCTTTTCTTCTTCCTTTCTTTTCTTTTATTATTTTTCTTTTTCTGCTTTCTGTTTTAGTTTAATTAAAATGCCAAAACATTTTACAAAAATTTGTGCACCCCACCATAATTAGGTTTGCTATTTTAGACAACCCCCGAACATTTTAGTTTTAGTTTTTGAAACCTTTTATCTTTGGTTTTGTTTTGAATTTATTTGTAGACCGGGTTCGAATCAACGTGAGGTTAGCCACAGTAACCGAGGTGATCACTGTTGCTTAATCATCCGGGTGTTACAAATCTCCTCCACTACAAGAAATCTCGTCCCGAGATTTAGGAGGTAGAAGGAAACAGTGCGGGGTATTCATCGCGCAGACGATCCTCGCGTTCCCAGGTGGCTTCGTCTTCAGAGTGATTCGACCACTGGACCTTGAGGAACTTGATCGCCTTCTGGCGTGTGCGGCGTTCGGCTTGGTCGAGAATGCGGACCGGTTGCTCTTTATAGGAGAGGTCCTGTTGCAATTCGAGCACTTCATGATCCACAGCTCGGATTGGGTCCTTGAAGCAATGACGGAGTTGTGACACATGGAACACATCGTGAACCTGAGAAAGGTTCGACGGAAGCTCCAGTTGATATGCCACTTTTCCACGCCTTTCCAGAATAGTGAATGGGCCAATATAGCGAGGAGCTAGCTTGCCCTTGATCCCGAAGCGGTGAGCACCCTTCATTGGTGTAACGCGAAGATAGGCCTTTTCGCCAGGTTGATAGACCATGTCTTTATGATGACGGTCATAATTACTCTTCTGACGTGACTGAGCAGTCTTGAGATTCTCGCGAATAATGCGGACTTGTTCTTCGGCATGTTGGATAATATCCGGACCGAAGAGTGGACGTTCCCCAGTTTCTGACCAGTTCAGAGGGGTTCGGCACTTTCGTCCATATAACACTTCGAAGGGGGCCATCTTCAGACTAGCTTGGTAGCTATTATTATAAGAGAACTCAGCATACGGAAGAGATTCCTCCCATTTCTTGCCGAAGGAAATAACACAAGCTTTTGAAGATGGAGCAGATAGGGCGGGAAAGATTGTATGTATGTGGACGAGAGAGTAGGAGACAAACCTAACGAGACAGAGAGAGAGATAGAGAGAAAGAGAGAGGAAGAAGTTAGGTCTATGAGAAAGATGGATACATGTAATATACATGAGATGCGTGTGCATCTGGATTCTGTATACGTGGAAGGAGAAGAGACAACATGTTTGATGAGAGCGCTGGAAAAACATGGACAAGAGGGGAAGGATCTCGTGGGTTGAGGGATTGACAATTTTGTGCGGGGGAGAGAGGGATTGGTAATTTTGTGCAAGAGAGAGAGAGAGAGGGTGGGGGAGGAGTCAGTCAGCCGTCGTCACATCACCCTGCTTCCAAATGACCCCGCATTCTCTAGCGTGGTGTGGTCACCGTCTTCGATCTGCTCGATGCCCACTTTAGATTGAGGTGTTGTGCATGTTGGGGGTGCAAAGAAGCACAAGCGAGAGTGGTCACCGTATAACCTTGGATGGGGATGAATTGTGTGCTCGGGGGAGTGTGTGTGTGTGTGTGCGTTGTGCTGCATGTGTCTGTGTGTGTGTGTGTCAAATATTGAGAGAAAACAAACCTAAGGAGAGAAATGGGTATTC
>NW_025259898.1:0-1710 GCF_018294505.1 Triticum aestivum
CCTCCCTCGTCGAAGCCGGGCAAACATTGTTGTAGTAGACAGTCGGGAAGTCGTCGTGCTAAGACCCCATGGGACCAGCGCACCAGAACAGCAAACGCTGCCGATGAAGAGAAGCATAGACCGGAAGGATCCAACCTGCAGACACACAGACGTAGACGAGCGAAGACCGGATCCAGTCGGATCCACCGAAGACAAATATCAGCGATGGAGCCGCGTCAAGCTTGGGTGAGAACGTGATCCGTTATTTTTCTTTTCTTTTGGTGGCTGTGTGGTAGTGCGGGAGGTAGGTGACTGCGATGGTGTCAGCTTAGGGGATTCTTCAGTCTTGATTGTAATTTTCTTGCTTGGCTGATGTTTTTTTGTGCAAAGGCTAGCGTTCTGCTATTTTTTCACTTTTGTCAGGTCGGTGTGTACATGACTTGTATTACGATCCTATTGATATAATGAGACACATACTATCATGAAGAAAAATGTAGCATGATATTATCTATACGCACTAATGAAGGAAGGTGACTTTCTTCAGTTTTTTGGTCCGTCCACAGCTAAAAACGATTTGCATTGATTTATACCAGTTTCGTAGCCCACACGTACTAGGACAGAGCGATGTGCGGATGGTGCGCCGGTCTTTTGGAGTCTTAGAACGATGATTTCTCGATTGGCTACAACAACAAAGGCTGCATGGCTCCTGTGAAGGAGGGGCGATGATGGTGGTGCGGTTTTGGCTTACTCTAATTTTGGAGTGGATGCTAAGTGATCTACGAACATGAATGTAATTTTTGTTTTCTTCTGATATTCGTTGTGCTACCATGAGGTTTGATGGATAGGTCAAAAAAATTCCTGAAAAATAAAAGAAGACGCGATGCGAAAACAAACAGTTCACTCGCTCACTTGTGCGTCATGGGCTTGGGCCATATGCCCTGTTGAGTAGTTGGGTTGACTTATCCTTAATCAGACCCACCCTTCTACACGTGCCAAAACCACAACTGCTATGTATCGCTCGCTATGCGTAATAAACATTCAATCGCTCAGTAATGCATGAAAATGGCTAGAGCCAGTAGGATTTGTAATGAAGCGAGCGATACAACTGTTCTAGAAGGTTCCAGGTTGGTTTTGGGAACTTTCCAGAAGGTTCTTGGATCGGTTTTTGTCTTCCTTGATTATTTTTTGGGGTTTCCTTCCTTTTCTTTTCGTTCTCCTTTTCTTTTTCCCCTTTCTAATTTTTTACTTATTTTAATCGTAAATTTAAATATTCAAAATTTTAAAAATGTTCACTTTTTCAAATACTATGCGGACTGAAAAATATTTCATTGCATAGTAAATACAGTTCATTATATATAAATAAAATTTTCATCGTATATTAAACAATGGTTCAATGTGTATTTTGTTTAAATATTCATTGTATGAAAAAAATCATTGTGTAATTGAAAATTGTTCACTATATATAAAAAATTCATTCTATATATAAATAATGTTCACCATATATTCAATAATTGTTCCGGGAATATTTTTGAATTCATGAACATATTTTGATTTGATGAAAAAAGTTAAAATTCACAATCATTTTTTAAATTCATGATTTTTCGGATTCTTGAATTTTTTTCAAATTCATGATTTTCTTAGTTCCTGTTCTGTTTTAGTTCTCAATTATTTTTTGAACATTTTTTGGTTTTTTTGTGCAGTGGGAAAAACCAAAATAAATCGAAAAAAAAA
>NW_025259899.1:0-1710 GCF_018294505.1 Triticum aestivum
CGGGACGGCCAAAACTAATTAATAGTGCAAGAAACGGGCCAAAATCGGCCCAAACTGCGATTGTTGATGATCGACACGTAAGCGCACCATGGGGTTCAACAACCATGGAAATCGCTTTGGGGCCCCAAAACGGTGAGTAATAGTCGACGAAACGGGCCAGAAGCGGCCCAAAATGCGAGTGTTGCTAACCGACACATAAACGCACCCCGGTGTTCGTCAATCATGGAAATCACACCGGGACGCCAAAACAGAGTAATAGTCCAAGAAACGGGCCAGAATTGGCAAAAGCTATGAATGTTGATGACAGACACGTAAGTGCACCTTGGAGTTCAACAACCATGGAAATCGCTCTGGGACCCCAAAGCGGCGAGTAATAGTGCACGAAACGGACCAGAATCGGCCAAAATTATGAGTGTTGATGACCGAAATGTAAACGCACAACGGGGTTCGTAAATTGTGGAAATCACTCCAGGACCCCCGAAACTAAGTAATAGTCCAACAAATGGGCCAAAAATCGGCCCAAACTGCGATTGTTGATGACATACATGTAAGCGCACCTTGGGGTTCAACAACTATGGAAATCTCTTCGGGACCCCAAAACGGTGAGTAATAGTCCACGAAACGAGTCAGAATCGACAAAAACCATGAGTGTTGATGACCGATACGTAAACGCACCCCGGGGTTTGTTAATCAAGGAAAGCACTCCGGGACCCCAAAACAGTGAGTAATAGTCCATGAAACGGGCCAGAATCGGCCAAAACTGCGAGTGCCACAAAACGAGCCCGAATCTGCCGAAACTGCGAGTGTTGATGATCGACACGTGAACGCACCCCGGGGTTTGTTAATTGCGCAAGTCACACCGGGACCCCAAACAGTGAGTAATAGTCCACGAAACGGGCCAGAATCGGCCACAACTATGAGTGTTCATGACCGGCACGTAAATGCATTTTGGGGTTCAACAACTATGGAAATCGGTTCGGGACCCCTAAATGTTGAGTAATAGTCCTCGAATCGCGTCAGAATTGGCCCAAACTGTGAGTGTTGAGGACAAACACGCAAACGCACCCCGAGAATTGTCAATCATGGAAATCGCTCTGGGACACCAAAATGGTGAATAATCGTGCACGAAATGGACCAGAGTCGACCAAATTTGTGTGTTGATGACTGACATGTAAACGCACCACGGAGTTCGTCAATCGTGGAAATCACTGCGGGACGGCCAAAACTAATTAATAGTGCAAGAAACGGGCCAAAATCGGCCCAAACTGCGATTGTTGATGATCGACACGTAAGCGCACCATGGGGTTCAACAACCATGGAAATCGCTTTGGGGCCCCAAAACGGTGAGTAATAGTCGACGAAACGGGCCAGAAGCGGCCCAAAATGCGAGTGTTGCTAACCGACACATAAACGCACCCCGGTGTTCGTCAATCATGGAAATCACACGGGGACGCCAAAACAGAGTAATAGTCCAAGAAACGGGCCAAAATTGGCAAAAGCTATGAATGTTGATGACAGACACGTAAGTGCACCTTGGAGTTCAACAACCATGGAAATCGCTCTGGGACCCCAAAGCGGCGAGTAATAGTGCACGAAACGGACCAGAATCGGCCAAAATTATGAGTGTTGATGACCGAAACGTAAACGCAGAACGGGGTTCGTAAATTGTGGAAATCACTCCAGGACCCCCGAAACTAAGTAATAGTCCAA
>NW_025259900.1:0-1710 GCF_018294505.1 Triticum aestivum
CCGGCGAGGTAAGTTATTTTACCCTTTACGGGACTCTTTTTTCATAGATTGACTCGATGCGGGATCTAAAACTCCCTAATTTTTGACAGGACTGGCTAAAGACGGCCGGACAGATTAACTGTCTGGCTCCTTTGCCGGAAGACCCGGAGGACGCCCGATTGACGGGGCTGTTGGCTCCGGCGCCTCATGTGGTGCCGGAGAAGAAGGCCAAGAAGGAGGCCACGGGAACTCGAAGGAGTTCCCGACGCCAGGTGCTGTCAGATTCTGAAGCAGAATCTCCTCCTGAGGACGAGGAGGAAGAGGAAGAAGCTCCTCCCCCAGTGAGGGAGGAGAAGAAAAGGAAGGTCGCCCCAACGGGGGAGGCCAGAGGGTCCAAGAAGGGAAGAATCCTTCCTCCGGACTTCTCCACCATCGTCGACAACAACTAGGAGGACTGGCCAACAAGGGCCAAGCCCCTGGCGAGATCGTAAGTGTCCGGATACCCATGGTTTTTCATAATTGTATAGTGTTCTCTAATGCCGAACAATCATGCAGCCCGCCCAAGGGCGAGCTTGCCAATTCATCGAGCGGGTCCCTGGGCTCGTCGGAAATGGAGTGCCTCGCTTCCGGCCACCTCCTCGCCTCACGCCGCAGACGACACCGCGGTGGGGCCCCAAGGAGGGCTTGGTCAAGAGGAGGTAGCGCAGGAGGCACCACAAGGCGACCTCCCGGACTCCAGGCGCGAGGGGGCAAGACCCCCAGGGGCTCTAAGCCCGACCCTCGTCCGGACTCCATGCCGGAACCATCAGCGGGTCCGAAGTCTGGACAGCGTATCCTTCGCAAGAAGGGTAAGACGCCGGTGTCCTCCGTCCAACCGGAGGCACCGGATAGCTTACTGGAGGCGCTCATCAGCGCCTCCATCGAGGAGGAGCACCGCACTATTATGAGTGCGGTGATCCGGACAGTTCAAAAAAAGAAGAAACCAAGTGTCTTTCAGCAGTACGTAGAATATCGGAGGCCCAATTTCTTCCTTATTTTCCTGTTTGTTTGTTTGACAGGTTTCGATACATACATATAATCTCATTTGTCCTACCTCTCTCTACCTGCAGGCGCATGATATCCATCGACCGTGCGTTGAAGAGTTTGGTCTATGGATCTTTCAAGGTGACAGTTGTGTATGTGGCTGCTGCTACTGCTTTCTCTGGCAGTGGGCTAGAAGCGTAGCCCAGGCCGTTACCAAGGAAAACGTGTGAAGACGAGGTGGAAAAATGAGAACCAAAGATGGCCGCCCAGCTTGTTTTATGTTTAATTATGACCCCTGCAGTTTGGCTAGCTAGCACTATGCTATCGTACGCTGTGATATTGTGTGACATGGTATCATGTTATTATATCTCTACCTATCTATCTATTCGAGTAGATTCTGCATGAAACTGTAGCTTGAAGTGAACATGCTTGCAAGGTCACTGACGTGCATTGTTGGGCTCCTGTTTAGTGCTTCTGGATCGAAGTGATTGCAATCTACTCAGAAGTGCTCACTTTCATGACTGCCTTGTGTTTTTCCCTCCACCAGGGGGGCAGGCTACTCGTGTACAGATCCTTTCACTTCATGACTGCCCTGTCCTTTTTTCCTGTCACCAAGTGGCGGGCTTGTTTTAGCGCACTCTTACAAACCTGTTCAAAAACATGGGGAAACAAGTGCAACTTTAGAAGGCGCAACATTTCCCGTCATCA
>NW_025259901.1:0-1710 GCF_018294505.1 Triticum aestivum
GGCTATATATGGTAGCAAAAGATTAGCAATAATCAATTCAAAGATGCAATGTTGAATAAACGCTCAACGACGGTACTGTGCTGGTCCTAGGCTAGACCGGACTAGAGACGCGAGCCTAGAACACTAATAAGGTCATGGCGTAGCACAACTAGCACCAATGAAGGATACTAAGTAGCTCTTGACAGCAAGATATAAGTGAAGATCACAACGGCAGTGAAGATAATGATGAAAAACAACTGCCAAGCAGGATATACAACAACTCTCTCTCCAACTTTCCTCTTGAAAAGTTTGAGACAATTTTATGATAAATTCTTTCAAAGAATGCTACTAACTCAAGCTTTCCAATGCAAAAAGAATCACTCAATTCCGAGTTGATATGAGGAGTCAAAGAATTCTAAAACTGGCCTGAAAAATTGGAACAAGCTGTGTTCACGAACTTCGGAGGGCAAAAAGACCTATTTAGCAGCCGATTTTGAGGTGTCAAATATTGAAATTGCTTCTGCAACTATTTAGATGCGGCTCGTCGCTATCTTCAATTTGAGTACTCACGGAGCCAAAACGGACTTCGTATGAGGAAGATACACCTGTTTTACTGAACAGTGCACAAAACAGATTCCAATCCGAATTCAGGTACGAGATTGATTCTAGATAGATCCAATTTTTTTTCTTCTCTCTTTTTTTTCTCACGCTTTTTTTTTCTTTTTCTTCTCCCTCTTTTTCTTTTTTTTCTTTCCTTTTTTCTCTTTTTTTTCTTTATCTTCTTTTTCTCCCTCTTTCCAAGACAAACTAGATAAGATGCAGATTCGATCAGGCGAAGATGTGAGTGACCTCAACTATGATTATGACAATAAACAGTGTGTAGCACGTGGTGGAAATTGGTGGATGGGATGGTGGACAGCGGATGGGATAGTGATGCAGCGGCTGCGTGACTAATGTGAACAGAACTCGAAACTCTAAAGGAACTAGACACTAAGACCAGCAACTCGACACGGCGATGCAACCGATAATTCAATAATGCAAACAATGAAAAGAAAATTGCAAAGGCTCAGTCTGGCTAGGTGATGAGGACATGACTACCTTGGATATGACCAAAAATATTGCATATATGCATATTTGTCAGGTGATTTCTAGTGCAAACTATTCAATAATCTATTTATGTTATCCAGAACAAAAATACTTCACACACTTTTATGTTTTGTCTAATTGTAGGTGTATGGGACATTTGTACAATCCACATATGAAGATAAGGGAAAAGGAGAAGTTTAGGTTCTGTTCAAAAAGTTCTCTCACGTCACTTTTGGCCCAAGAGAAGATAGAGTCGAAGTCTCTCACGTTCTGGATTCAGATTCGGACTGCACAGACACACCTGACTCAAAACGCACACAAGTTTTTCATACGGACTCCGAATTGGGAACTAGATTTCGTGCACTTTCCAACCCAATTGGAATCACCTTCAAATTCGTCCGGAGCGTTGAGTTGTGGACGAAACAATCTGATGCTGCAGCAGAATCCGAGTCAAACTACAAGTCCAAAGGTGTTACATCACCTCCACTTGGGCCCATTGGCCTTGTACGACCTAGATTTAGTTTTAGGCTGCCTTGGGACGTCCTCCCACCTCCTTGGCCGCCACCCCTTGCTCCTATATAAGTAGATCCATCTAGTAGCTTTTCCTTGGGATTTGTTTAGTTAAAAGTTAGCCAACGCAACTTC
>NW_025259902.1:0-1710 GCF_018294505.1 Triticum aestivum
CGTCGACGCCTTGCAGCGCATCGGGGCAAGCGCCATCGGGCCTACCGGGCTGGCTATGCTCACTGAGAAGGAAATGGGTTCCTGTCCAGAACAGGTCTCCGGACGATGGTGCACCTGGCCCCACGGTGGGCGCCAAATGTCGGGTGGTAGGTGCAACATATGCCAACGGGTGGCTTATCATTGTGGGAGCCAGTAAGACATCGCCGGTGCCTGGAAACGGGATAAGGCGAAGACATGCACGCTGGCGAATCTTACCCAGGTTCGGGGCTCTCCGTGGAGATAACACCCCTAGTCCTGCTCTGCGGGGTCTCCGCATGATCACTAGATCAACACAAGTGACTACAAGTGGCTCCTTGAGCTGTTTGGCTAGAGGAGGAAGAAGGGCAAGGCTAGCTCTCCTCTTCTCTCTATGTGGTGTCTAAAACTCTAAGAGATCAACCCTTTGCATGGGTGCCCTGGGGGTTTATATAGGTCTACCCCCCAGGGGTACAATGGTAATCCAGCTGGATGCGGGTCCAGGCCGTCAGTGTTTCTATCCGCCGGCTTCTCCGCCGGCCGCTGGGGCCCGCCGACTGGTGGGTCCCGCCGGCTGCTGGTTACTGTAGCCTCGCCCCTGATGACGAGGGCTTTGCCGAGGTATGCATGGCTACAGTGCCGCCGTCCGGCGGACTCTCACTGTAGGCTTACCTCATCTTGTCTCCTTAATGATGCACATACTTCGAGGGAGTGAGGTAGCCGGCTATTGGGAGCCGGCTTCACCCCAGGCCGACTAGAGGGGGGCTTGGCCGCCTTCGAGCGTCTCTCTGGCTAAAGGGGCCCGCCGCCCGCGGGCCGTACTGACAGCCTGTCGTGGGTGGCGTCATGGTCAACATGGCTACAGTGCCGCCCCAGACGGGGGATGGCTGACCCGTATGGCGCACTGTGGCCATGCGTGCTCCGGGATTCGGGGGTGGCAGACTTTACTGTAGCCTCGGCACCATATACAAGGAAGAAAGGGGTGAAGCCGGTTGACTTGTTCGGGGTAGTACGCAGACTCCAGAGGACGGTGGGCAGCTCGTCGAGCCAGCAGCCGGCCGAACGCTCCAGTGGTACGACCAGTCGAGGCTTGATGCCGGAGAGGATGAGGCTGTTTGCTCGCTCGACTTGGCCGTTTGACTGTGGGTGGGCTACGGACGCTAAGTCCAGTCAGATGCTCTGTGTCGCACAGAAACGTGCCAGTGCTTCCTTGGCAAAATTTGTGCCATTGTCGGTGATGATGCTGTGTGGTACGCCATACCGGGTGGTGATATCTGTGATGAATGTCACGGCAGTCGGCCCGTTCAGCTTCTTGATTGGCTTCGCTTCAATCCACTTGGTGAATTTGTCCACGGCGACAAGCAGATGTGTCATGCCGCCGCGCGCCGTCTTGAAAAGGCCCACCATGTCCAGTCCCCAGAGGGCAAAGGGCCAGGTCCAGGGGGGTGGTCTTGAGTGCAGAAGCCGGCAGGTGTTGCTTGGAGCTCAAGACTTGGCACCCTTTGCAGTATTTGACTAATTCCTTGGCGTCTTCCAAAGCAGTCGGCCAGAAGAACCCATGGCGGAAAGCTTTGGCGACAAGTGATCTTGAGGCCGCGTGGTGGCCGCATTCGCCTTGGTGGATGTCCTTGAGGATTGCTATACCCTTCTCTGGCTCGACACAGCGCTGGAAGACTCCAGTGACGCTGCGCCTAA
>NW_025259903.1:0-1710 GCF_018294505.1 Triticum aestivum
TCGACCGCCTCCCGGAGGGCTGTCTGAGGAGCAGATGAGGGTATACATCCTCGCGGTTGGGAGGTTGTAAATCCTAGCTGCGGGGATCTGCACCGCCGATCGTCATCGACTCTACTTCCCGCTGCGCTACGAGTCGGTAACGAAAAAGATCAAACCATGTATGCAGTCTCCATAGTGGTCCTGGGCTGGTGCGTAGGTCGGAAAATTTTTGTTTTCTGTCGCGTTCCCCTTCAGTGGCATCAAGAGCCGTGCTATGCGTAGATGCAGGTTTCGATCTAGAATACATGGAGATGTATGGGTATTGCATAATATAATTAGGTAGTAGATGAGATCTATTGCTGAAAATTATTTATGCGGGTGACAGATGAAATCTGTTACCCGAGGTTCTTGTTGCTTCCCTAGAATTTGCGTTTGCTCAATCTCGAGACAGCATGGTGGAATTTGACAAAGTTCTGGCAATCCGCGATCCTGATTGATCATGGAAGTGCTGTCAGTTCTTTGGGTTCTGCCGTAGTCAAAAGAAAGATGAAATTCGCAGATGAAAGGGCATTGCAGATATGATCTGCACGGGGGTCATGCGTATGACGAAGTTTAGTATGGGGCTCGAGATTTAATTATCCCGTGTTTCATACACCCCGAGATGTTAATCTAGCAACTTGAATAATCATACTTGATGATAAAACGTTGGTCGCTGCGGTTTAAGTCAAAACCTTAGAAGCCACGTAAAATAAATTTTGCATAAACCGGTTAGAGGCGGCTAACTTGGCTTTGCAGGATGTGCATATGATGTGGTATAGCAGTGCTCATACTAATTCGATTATGTATGAGATGACTATATGATGTAATTTGATTAACATGACCTGCGTGTCATGATTCGGCATGATGGTTGGAGCCATATGATTGCACTTTAATGACCTGCGTGTCAACCTTGTTGTAATGCATTATTTTGTTAGCTATAGAGATAGCAATATTATCTGGTGCATCGACAAGGTGGTGGCAATCTTCGCGAAGGTGAACACTGACGCGAATGCCGAAGACGAAGAAATGAAAGACTTCTCCGTCAGAAAGGGCTATACCATATCATGCTATTATGAATTGCCTGAGATGTTTATCCCTTATGATGCACCCTTCTTGATTGCGCGGTAGTCGCTTTTATTAGGGTGATCTCTCACTTAAAATACCAAGTAGTTAGTGTTCTCCCAAGTGTAGCACCGTCACGGCACCTATCTTTTCGGGGTGCGCCGTGTCACACGGGTATGAACGATTAGAGAAGTGTGAGGCGGGTGAGTTGAGACCTCGCAGCGAGATCACTTGGTTGTCTTGACGTTCAGGCATGACCGTCATGAGCTCGGAACACACGCATCGAAAGATGAACAAGAGTCACATAGAGATGTGATTGGCAAGTTGGCCTACCGGTTGAGATTTTTCGTCATCAGTGGTGTTACACCAATGGCGAACAATTGAAATGTGGGTCTTGTATCACTCACAATCAATTTTGAGAGATATTGATTTGAGTGGGAGCGCACTGTTGAATTAACATGTTTAATTCTTAGTGCAATTAATTATGAACATTGTCTAAGTGTTATATGCAAAATAGTTGTAGAATAATGGCTCGCGTTTCCACCTTCCCTGTTAAAATTGAATAGCTGTTAAATATCTGGTTAAAACTTTACGATTGGTACCGTAATATGAGGATTGTCCTCAAAAGTG
>NW_025259904.1:0-1710 GCF_018294505.1 Triticum aestivum
AAACCGGTTGAAAATAAACCGGTTGAAAGTGGGGGGACTATTCAACCAATTCGTCCATCTCTACTCCTAATGGAGCAGTTGGTAGGATTGCGTCCACGGTTATTATTCGTCTGGTTTATTTTCGTCCGGTTTATTTTTGTCTTTCCTTCCACCATCCCATGTACCGAAAGCCAAACGGATCAGAACTTTCCATGTGGACACAAATTATTTAGTAATGTATTTATGGGAGAGAATCAATCACGGTTAATCTCTAATCAATATTTAAAAATCAAATCTAAATTAATTAACTTACCATAAGTCGGTCAATCACTGATTAATCTTTCCATACGTAGTCAAATTACATCAAAGGAAATGTTTCGATTATAGCAGTACCCTGCTACAAACCGAGCGAGTCGGGCTTTCACCCCGCACCGCACGACTCTTCTCTCCCCCTCGCCGCCTCCCGCCTCGGGCCGCTCGCCGTTCGTCTTCCCGAGGGACGTAGCCGCACCACCGCGCTCAGCTGCTCCCTCACCCCCCCCGCCGTCCTCACCCGTAGGACGTCGCCGCACCTCTCCTCTGCATCACCCTGTTGGCGTGATCCAGGTCACGGGGCTGATGACCTCATCATCTCTGACGGCGGATCTGGTCGTCGGCGAGGAGGCCGAGCCTCATGCTTCGGCCACAGCCACCCCGACCTCCTATGTTCGCTTCCTCATCCACCCCCTTCCCTGTCCAATTTTGCTTTATTTTGGTTCGTCTTTCATCCCGTCCAAACTGGACTTTTTACCTTACGATGCCCGCCTCCTATGTTTCTGCATTAACTAACACGGCGTCGCGTGATCGTGGAGCAGCAGGGTTGAGAGGATGGGTCTCAATGACGGGCGGATGGCATTCGTCGTGTGAGCGAAAATAGTATGTAACTCATGGAGTGCAAGCTAATGGAGCAGTTGGTAGGATTGCGTCCACGGTTATTATTCGTCTGGTTTATTTTCGTCCGGTTTATTTTCGTCTTTCCTTCCACCATCCCATGTACCGAAGGCCAAACGGATCAGAACTTTCCAGGTGGACACAAATTATTTAGTAATGTCTTTATGGGAGAGAATCAATCACGGTTAATCTCTAATCAATATTTAAAAATCAAATCTAAATTAATTAACTTACCATAAGTCGGTCAATCACTGATTAATCTTTCCATACGTAGTCAAATTACATCAAAGGAAATGTTTCGATTATAGCAGTACCCTGCTACAAACCGAGCGAGTCGGGCTTTCACCCCGCACCGCACGACTCTTCTCTCCCCCTCGCCGCCTCCCGCCTCGGGCCGCTCGCCGTTCGTCTTCCCGAGGGACGTAGCCGCACCACCGCGCTCAGCTGCTCCCTCACCCCCCCCCCCGCCGTCCTCACCCGTAGGACGTCGCCGCACCTCTCCTCTGCATCACCCTGTTGGCGTGATCCAGGTCACGGGGCTGATGACCTCATCATCTCTGACGGCGGATCTGGTCGTCGGCGAGGAGGCCGAGCCTCATGCTTCGGCCACAGCCACCCCGACCTCCTATGTTCGCTTCCTCATCCACCCCCTTCCCTGTCCAATTTTGCTTTATTTTGGTTCGTCTTTCATCCCGTCCAAACTGGACTTTTTACCTTACGATGCCCGCCTCCTATGTTTCTGCATTAACTAACACGGCGTCGCGTGATCGTGGAGCAGCAGGGTTGAGAGGATGGGTCTCA
>NW_025259905.1:0-1710 GCF_018294505.1 Triticum aestivum
AGGCATACTGCATACACCCCTAAGACAAACAGAACTTTCTTGAGCGTCATCCATCGGGTAGTTGGCACTCTTTGCCAAGATTCAAAGGCAGGTTGTTGGCATAATAAAGTGACTTGACGGTCACCGGATGAGACGGCGGTTGCCACATGACAGATCTTTGCTGAGCGTCATTGTTCTGCTCTCGGCAAACTCTAATGAATAAGAGGCCGCCACGTGGACAACTATCTGACGGCTGTCGGACCGCCTTATGCCAAGTTCCGCGTTTTGCCGAGTGGAAGCCCTCGGAAAAGACAACGATTAGGAGGCCGGCACGTGTCAACAATTTGATCATGAAATTTCTTTACTCTTGTATTGTCGAGACAACTACGCCCACCCCTATCGTCGGAATTGCGAGGTTGGGAGGTTTCATCTTCTTATGCTTATTTCTCTTATTTTTATCGACTACACGCTTTTCTCCAGTATGAACTTCGGCCCCACTAATGTGTGAAGTAGAAGCCAAGTATCTAGAAGTAGCAACTCTCATACCTGAACTTGAAGATGACGATGATCCTTCTCCCTCGTCTTCGGAGTCCTTCCCGGCCAACAACCAGAAACGATTGCTGGCCGGGGAGACCCCTATTGTTCCCGGGAGAGGGCCAGGAGGCGCGCCAAGCGGCGAGGGAAGTGGGGGGAGCGTCGTGGAAGCACTACCTTGTCGCTCTTCTTCTTACTCCTTGGTGTCTCCTCCTCGTCGTCGATAATCTCGATCGACATCTGTCACTTGCCCGGAGCAGGTAGCGCCATCACCACCTCCACCGGTGCATCCTCCTGTTGATTCCTTTTTTACCGCAGCAGCCAATACACACGCCACTTGAATTGTTGTGCCGGATCTGGTGATTTGGCCTCCACCATCTTCCACAACAGCACCCCCATCGCCGGCTGGGCCTGGAAATTTGGGAAGCAACGGGTGTTGGGGATATGACCCAATGATATAACCTGCCCTGAAAGGGCCGGGTTAGGCCGCTAGCGACTTAAGACGACGGGCTTTAGACAGACCCAGGTGATCTAAGACACAAGGTAAAAGTGGCGACTTACAAGATGGGCCGGATTGAGCCCAAGGTCAGAAGACGGCGCATGGCCTAGAAGTGTGAACCGCCCAATGGCGACTTGCCGTAGAAGGCAAGGCGACTTAGAGCCAGGACCGGTCATGAAAGCGTAACCCGACCCGGACTCTTGTAAACCGGAGACCTTGACATGTATATAAAGGCGAGTTCCCGGCATAGAATAGACAGGTTACAATCAATCGATATCTAGGTCAAGCGAATCCTCTCCCTTGTAATCGATACTCAAGCAATAACCAACAAGAGCAGGAGTAGGCTTTTACCTCCACTGTGAGGGGCTGAACCTGGGTAAACCCATGTCTCTTGTCTCGCTCAACCCCGACAAGCTAATCACTGTTGCGATGACTCCACGCTCAAGTCCTTTCATTAGGACATCTGCCATGACAAAACCACTATAGTTGGCGCCAGCCGTGGGGCCAGCGCACGGTGGTTTTGTGTTCCTGAATGGCCCTTTCCCAGGGATCGAGGGGTACGCCGTTGGCAGGATGACCAAGAGTTTCCGCGGCAAGCTCTACATCGACGATGCCGGCTGGGGCCCCGATGTCGACTCAATCGAGCACGGGTACCGGGTCCCCTTCGACGGGATCCACGTCTTCATCGGCAAGATCTG
>NW_025259906.1:0-1710 GCF_018294505.1 Triticum aestivum
TTCAATCACACAAAACTCAACAAAACCTTCATGAGATCCGTTAGAATAAGAAAGCACACCACTACTATAAGTACTGTAGCAAACCTATTCATATTTTATTTTTGCATTATATCTACTGTATTACAAATTTTCTATGGAAAAAACTCATCAAAGAAAACCATAGAATCATCAAAACAAGCACACAATGCAAAGAAACCAGAATCTGTCAAAAACAGAACAGTCCGTAGCAATCTGACTACTTCGAATACTTCTGTAACTCCAATAATTCTAAAAGAAATGTGACGACGTAAATAATTTGTTGATTAATCTTCTGCAAAAAGAGTCAACTCAAAATCAATAGTTTGTTAAAAATGACAAATATTTTTGTGAGCGCAAAAGTTTCTGTTTTTAGCAGGATCAAATCAACTCTCATCCAAATCATCACAAGGCCTTGCTTGGCACAAACACTAACTTAAACCACAAAACCACATCTAAATAGAGGCATAATTGTGTATTTTGTTGAAAACATCAAGAAAACCAGAAAGAAAAAAGATACAAGTTGGGTTGCCTCCCAACGAGCGCTATCGTTTTACGCCCGTAGCTAGGCATAACGCATAGGATCTAAGTGTTGTCATCTTTAGTTCTAGATCCATATGATGACCTCACAACTGATTCATATGGTGGCCTAATTCTTGTTCTAGGGAAGTTTTCCATACCCTTCCTTAGTGGAAATTGAAATTTAATATTGCCTTCTTTCTTATCAATCACGGCACCAATAGTGCATAAAAACGATTTACCAAGTATAATTGGACAAGAAAGATTGCAATCAATATCAAGAACAATAAAAATCTATGGATACATAATTCCTATTTGCAATAATAAGAACATCATTAATTCTTCCCTTAGGTTTTTTAATAGTAGAATCCGCCAAGTGCAAATTTAGAGAGCGTTCTTCAATATCTATAAGACCAAGCACATCACATAAAGATTTCGAAATTGTAGAGACACTAGCACCCAAGTCACATAAATAAAAACACTCATAATTTTTAATCTTGACTTTGATGGTAGGTTCCCATTCATCATGGTATTTTCTAGGAAACGAAACTTATAATTCCAACTTTTCTTCAAAAACATTCATCATAGCATCAACAATATGTTTAGTAAACTCTTTATTTTGTTCATAAGCATGGGGTGAGTTTATCATGGATTGTAACAAAGAAATACAATCAACCGAAGAGCAAGTATGATAATTAAAGTCTTTGTAATCCAAGATACTGGGCACATCACTAGTTAAAATCTTGACCTCTTCAAATCCACTTTTATCAATTTTTTCAACAAGATTTTCACCCTCCGAATCATAGGGATGCCTTCTAACTAAAGTTGACTCTTCTCCAGTCCCTTTTTCATCAATTTTAATTTTACTAAACAAAGAATCAATAGAAGAAACACAAATCATTTTAAGATCTTCATTACTTTTATGAAAGTAATCACTAGAAAATGCTTTTTTCTAAAAAATCTATTTAAGCTCTAAGCATAGCGGTTCTTTTCCTACTTTCATTCATAGAAACATAAAGAGCTTTGATTGATTCTTCTACTTTGGGCACAGAAATTTTCAAATTGAGAGTTTCACATCGCGAGAATTTCTATCGATACTTCTAGACATATCATCAATCTTATTGAGCATTGATAAATTTTTTGAGCATTGATAAATTTTTTGAGCATTGATAAATT
>NW_025259907.1:0-1709 GCF_018294505.1 Triticum aestivum
TTCGCTGAGGTTGTTCGTCTCCATGGCGTGCCGCAGTCCATGGTCTCTGACCGCGACCCCGTCTTCACCTCCGCTTTTTGGCGAGAGCTCATGCGCCTCACGGGGACAAAGCTGCACATGACGTCAGCATTTCACCCGCAGTCGGATGGTCAAACGGAGGCTGCTAACAAGATCATTGTG
This sequence comes from Triticum aestivum, assembly GCF_018294505.1. NCBI lineage: Eukaryota > Viridiplantae > Streptophyta > Magnoliopsida > Poales > Poaceae > Triticum > Triticum aestivum. The sequence goes on from NW_025259907.1 coordinate 181, forward strand.
ATGTATTTACGGTGTCTTACCGGGGATCGTCCCAAGCAGTGGCTCCGGTGGCTTCCCTGGGCTGAGTACATATACAACACCGCCTACCAGACAGCAACCCAAGAGACTCCGTTCAAGCTTGTGTATGGCCGTGACCCTCCCACTATTCGCTCTTACGAGCCCGGCGACACACGGGTGGCTGCAGTGGCCAGGAGCATGGCTGAGCGCGACGAACTTATCGAGGACGTCCGCTATCGTCTACAACAGGCACAGGCGGTCTATAAGTCCTACTACGACAGACGTCATCGGGACATTCGGCATGAGGTGGGCGATTGGCTTTGGCTTCGCCTTCGACAGCGCGCCGCGTCCTCTCTTAACTTGCCAACCAGGGGCAAGCTCAAGCCACGATTCTATGGGCCGTACCGCATTTCAGAAGTGATCAACGACGTGGCATACCGTCTTGAGCTTCCGGCACGCTCGCGCCTCCATGACGTGTTCCACGTGGGCCTCCTCAAGAAGTTCTTCGGCATTCCTCCAACTACACCGCCGGGATTGCCTTCGATCCACAACGGGGCGGCTGTTCCAGAACCAGAGCGCGTGACTCGTGCGCGCCTAGCACGCGGCGTTCGCCAGCTACTCGTCCACTGGAAGGGTGAAGCAGCTTCGTCAGCTACATGGGAGGATCTTGACAGTTTCGTCGAGCGCTACCCCGCTTTTCAGCTCGAGGACGAGCTGCTCCTCGAGGGGGGGAGAGATGTCATGTGGGGCACGTCTTACAGACGTGGGCCGCACGGCCAGGAGCAGCCGATGGCCGCATCAGGCAAGGCGCAGGCTGGACAGGAGTCCTGATCCGGGCACATTAGTTCCTAGACTAGTTTGTTTCGTATAGGTTTCTAGTTTGTTATTAGCCCATGGGGCCTTTATATATCAGATAGTTAGCACCCTTTAGGGATAAGCAATAAAGTTATTTCCTTCTATCTTCCCCTCCCGCATCATAGAGCAGCCAGGCAAAAACCCTAGCGCTCCTATCCACCGCGACTACGAACTACGTAGTCGAGGTCCTGCTGTCTTGGGCACCGAGGCCCTTGACAGTTTTATTTACTGTTAGGCTGTTGCAGATCCTCTAGTTCTGCTAGTTGACTGATCTATGTTTTTCATAGTTGACACTGTTGCAGTACTCTAGTTCTGCTATTTTTCAATGATTGTTCATGTCCCACTTTGCCCCTCTTTTTTGCATATATATGTTTACCATGGTTGACGTGTTGCTGTACTCTAGTTTCGCTATTTTTCAACGATTGTTATTGTTCCACTTTGCCTCTCTTTTTTGCATGCCTAAATATAATGGAGTAATCACCAGTACTGTATTAATTCTTGAACTGTGTATTTCTTAAATAGGTAACTTGGATGAAAAGGTCTCGGAGAGGGTTTTGTATGAGATTCTTATTCAGGTAGGTCGTGTAGTAGACTTGCACATACCCCGTGACAAGGAAACTAGTCGACCCAAACGTTTTGCTTTTGCTGAGTATGAAATAGAGGAGATTGCCCAGTAT
>NW_025259908.1:0-1709 GCF_018294505.1 Triticum aestivum
CTGACTTAAAAACAAATCAGGAATCTCGTATGTGAGCATGTCCTCGAGCACGCACCCATCGCCTGTAGCGTTCAACTAGGCTCCCTCGGCATCAGCAGTCTTGGAGTTCAAACTTGCTCATGCATGTAGCCTTGTAGCAAGAAGCTAAGTATACGATCCAAAAAACCCAGAGCTAGCTATGCACTACTGCACTAGCACGTGATAGCTAGGTATAAACTTTTTTCACCACTCCATCTGTATGATACAACACACCCTCTACATTTTATCAGTATCAGGAATGACAATCTAAAACAAAAAGGTAAGTATGTATCATGGCTTTCTGTTGCTGTGAATATGGCAATATGCCAGCAATATATGTCGACTGTAATTGATGGATTAGGGGTGAAAATTGTACTACAACATGGTTTACGACTGTACATTTGTGAATCTATGATAACTTTTTCGTAACAAAACATGGCTGTAAGCAAATTAGAATAAATGTGCTAGCATAGAGGATACAATCGGCACACTGAAATTCACAAGATCCAAATGGTATTAATATTTTAGATGACCAATTTATTTACACAATGTTCACACAAAGGGATACCTTTGTAGATAGAATTGGTTTTATATCTCACCCAAACATTGCTATACAATTCAACATTTGCTTGCAATTACAAGTTCCATCCTTCAAGCTATTTCTAGATGGGATGTGACATTAATTGTGCGAGTGACTAAAAAGAACTTCTTTAGGAACTGAATATGCATCTGTACAGATACATTGCTACATAAATAAAAGAGGCGGCCATGTACAATAGGATAGTTCGAACGACAACAGATAGTGGAAAAGATAAAATAAATGATAGGTTGTGCTAATGGAGGGGTAGATAGTAATAGTATATGTGGACTATCCAGTTTCCCATGACACGCAGAATTACAAATTGACATATGGGTTGTTACTCAACTTACTAAACATATGTATTATTAAATTTCATATAACCTTGTGAATTAAAAAAGTTCTTTTGCATCCAGCCATCAAATTGCATATTTGTATCAAGATTATGTTTTCCATCTATGGGAACTTGCAACTCTTATTCTATTTCTTTATTGAAACCAAAATATACAATTGGAAAAAAATTGAAAAAGTATATTATACCATGTACCCTTTAAACATGCTGCCATTCTTTACACAAAACCAAACAATATGATGTCATTAATAAATTGTCTGAAGATCTAGCCCGCGCATCGAGCGGGCCACTTTGCTAGTTCCACAAAAAGCTGCATTTCAGATTAGAACATTTCCTTTCACACGAACCCACTAAGCGCAGTAAATAGCCAGCTAAAAACTTCTCAAAGTAGACCTGCTGCCAACCAAGACCGGTCCTCTTGGTCAATTCTTTGAAGAACCAATTATGTTGATGGGATGATTCCATCGAAAACGATGGCGTGTCTGTGTTTTTGTAGTTCCCAAAGCACGAGCGTAATGATGGATCAAAGATTCTTCTGTTGCTCGCGTCCAACATTTCTGCTACTGCAACACTCCGCGATGGTGCCGCACATCGTCGGCGTCCGGTCCGGCTTACCCAACGCTGGAAAGGACGACAAACCACATTTGGCGGGCCAAAACGCAGGTAAGTAGAATATGATTGATCGTTTCCCATCATGATCACAAAAGGGACACAATAGATGGTGTGGCAGTCTGCAAGGTGCCTGTCGATCAGAAGTCCATC
>NW_025259909.1:0-1709 GCF_018294505.1 Triticum aestivum
CAAAGCTAAGCACTTCTCCCATTGCAAGAAAGATCAATCTAGTAGGCCAAACCAAACTGATAATTCGAAGAGACTTGCAAAGATAACCAATCATACATAAAAGAATTCAGAGAAGATTCAAATATTGTTCATAGATAAGCTTGATCATAAACCCACAATTCATCGGTCTCAACAAACAAACCGCAAAAGAAGATTACATCGAAAAGATCTCCACAAGAGAGGGGGAGAACTTTGTATTGAGATCCAAAAAGAGAGAAGAAGCCATCTAGCTAATAACTATGGACCCGAAGGTCTAAGGTAAACTACTCACACTTCATCGGAGAGGCTATGGTGTTGATGTAGAAGCCCTCTGTGATCGATGCCCCCTCCGGTGGAGCTCCGGAACAGGCCCCAAGGTGGGATCTCGTGGATACAGAAAGTTACGATGGAGGAAGAAGTACGTCGGTGGAGCAACAGGGGGCCCATGAGGGTGGAGGGCACGCCTGGGGGGGTAGGCGTGCCCCCTACCTCGTGGCCTCCCTGTTGGTTGCTTGAGGTAGGGTCCAAGTCTCCTGGATCTTGTTTGTTCCAAAAATCACGTTCCTGAAGGTTTCATTCCGTTTGGACTCCGTTAGGTATTCCTTTTCTTCGAAACCCTAAAATAGGCAAAAACAGCAATTCTGGGCTGGGCCTCCGGTTAATACGTTAGTCCCAAAATAATATAAAAGTGGATATTAAAGCCCAGTAATGTCCAAAACAGTAGATAATATAGCATGGAGCAATCAAAAATTATAGATACATTGGAGACGTATCAAGCACCCCCAAGCTTAATTCCTGCTCGTCCTCGAGTAGGTAAATGATAAAAACAGAATTTTTGATGTGGAATGCTACTTGGCATAATTTCAATGTAATTCTTCTTAATTGTGGTATGAATATTCAGATCCGAAAGATTCAAGACAAAAGTTCAATATGGACATAGAAATAATAATATTTCAAGCATACTAACTAAGCAATTATGTCTTCTCAAAATAACATGGCCAAGGAAAGTTATCCCTACAAAATCATATAGTCTGGCTATGCTCTATCTTCACCACACAAAGTATTTAAATCATGCACAACCCGGATGACAAGCCAAGCAATTGTTTCATACTTTTGGTGTTCTCAAACTTTTTCAATCTTCACGCAATACATGAGCGTGAGCCATGGACATAGCACTTTAGGTGGAATAGAATGGTGGTTGTGGAGAAGACAAAAAGGGAGAAGATAGTCTCACATCAACTAGGCATATCAACAGGCTATGGAGATGCCCATCAATAGATATCAATGTGAGTGAGTAGGGATTGCCATGCAACGGATGCACTAAAGCTATAAGTATATGAAAGCTCAAAAAGAAACTAAGTGGGTGTGCATCCAACTTGCTTGCTCACGAAGACCTAAGGCATTTTGAGGAAGCCCATCATTGGAATATACAAGCCAGGTTCTATAATGAAAAATTCCCACTAGTATATGAAAGTGATAACAAAGGAGACTCTCTATCATGAAGATCATGGTGCTACTTTGAAGCACAAGTGTGGTAAAAGGATAGTAGCATTGTCCCTTCTCTCTTTTTCTCTTATTTTTTATTTGGGCCTTCTCTTTTTTATGGCATCTTTTTTTTTGTCCGGAGTCTCATCCCAACTTGTGGGGGAATCATAGTCTCCATCATCCTTTCCTCACTGGGACAATGCTCT
>NW_025259910.1:0-1709 GCF_018294505.1 Triticum aestivum
CATTTTCTGCCTATCAAAGAGTCGATCACTGCAGCTCAATTGGCGGAACTCTATACCTCTCGCATTGTCTCTCTGCACGGTATTCCTCAAGTGATATCTTCAGACCGTGGCAGCATCTTTACCTCCAAGTTTTGGGATTCTTTTCAGAAGGCCATGGGCACCAACATCCGCTTCAGCACAGCTTTCCATCCTCAAACGAGCGGTCAAGTCGAGCGTGTCAATCAGATTCTTGAAGATATGCTCAGGGCTTGTGTGATCTCTTTCGGCATGAAGTGGGAGGATTGTCTTCCTTATGCTGAATTCTCATACAACAACAGTTTTCAAGCAAGTTCGGGCAAGGCCCCTTTTGAAATTCTATATGGCAGGAAGTGCCGTACCCCTCTCAACTGGTCTGAAACCGGTGAACGTCAGCTGCTGGGTAATGACTTAATCACAGAGGCAGAAGAAATGTGCAAAGTCATTCGTGATAACCTCAAAGCAGCTCAATCCCGCCAGAAGTGCTACTATGATAGTAAGCATCGTGATCTGGTTTTCGAGATCGGAGATCACGTTTACCTCCGCGTCTCTCCCATGAAAGGTACTCGTCGCTTCGGTATCAAAGGGAAACTTGCCCCTAGATACGTGGGACCTTTCAAGATTGTCAGCAAGAGAGGCGACCTCGCCTATCAACTCGAGCTTACTTCAAACTTTGCAAATGTTCATGATGTGTTCCATGTCTCTCAGCTTTGAAAGTGCTTCAAGACTCCTGACCGCACCGTCAACTTCGAGGACATTGAGCTTCAAGAAGATCTCTCCTATCGTGAGCACCCAGTTGCTATTCTTGAAGAGACTGAACGCAAGACTCGCAACAAGTCAATCAAATTTCTCAAAGTTAAGTGGTCACACCATTCCGACCGTGAAGCTACCTGGGAACGCGAGGATCACCTCCGTTCTGAGTACCCGGAGTTCTTTCAGTCCTAGATCTCGGGACGAGATCTTTTCATAGTGGTGGAGTGTTGTAACGCCCCAGATGTAACTTTCCCCATTTGTACTCCAACTCTTGCCGTTTCCGGTGTCAAGTTATATTTATTTCTCGGGTTCGGGTCCTTGTCTCCGTGTGTTGTTTTCGTTTTCATGCATCTCATACCATGTCATCTCGTGCATTGCATTTGCATACATGTTCATCTCATGCATTCGATCATTTTCCCCGTTGTCCGTTTTGCATTCCGGCGCTTCGTTCTCCTCCAGTGGTCATTTCTAGCTTTATTTCGTGTGTGGGGTTTAAACATTTCTGGATTGGACCGAGACTTGCCAAGCGGCCTTGGTTTACTACCGGTAGACCGCCTGTCAAGTTTCGGGTCATTTGGACTTCGTTTGATACTCCAATGGTTAACCGAGGGACCGAAAAGGCCTCGTGTGTGTTGCAGCCCAACACCCCCCAAATTTGGCCCAAAACCCACCAAACTCTGCTCCATGTCCTAGAGCGTTCGATCATGATCGTGTGGGCGAAAACCGCACCTCATTTGGACTCTCCTAGCTCCCTCTATGCCTATATATACACCCCTCCGTTTTCGGATCTCTCCCTCTCCCCGAAACCCTAAAAAAAATCATCCCCGCCAGATCCGCGCCGACGGACGTGTCCGCCCCGGCCGGACAACGTCCGCCGCCGCCCGCCTCAGCCACCCAGCGCCCGCCACGTGTCCCCCGCGGGACCGCATCGCCGCCGCCGT
>NW_025259911.1:0-1709 GCF_018294505.1 Triticum aestivum
GTACACCTTGTCTCTTTTGTTAGCCACATTTCAGATTAAGCAACGCCGAGGACGACTTTATTTTCAAGAAGGGGAGGATGATGAGGACATGACTACCTTGGATATGACCAAAAATATTGCATATATGCATATTTGTCAGGTGATTTCTAGTGCAAACTATTCAATAATCTATTTATGTTATCCAGAACAAAAATACTTCACACACTTTTGTGTTTTGTCTAATTGCAGGTGTATGGGACATTTGTACAATCCACATATGAAGATAAGGAAGAAAGAGATGTTTATTTGCTGTCCAAAAAGTTCTCTCACGTCACTTTTGGCCCAAGAGAAGATAGAGTCCAAGTCTCTCACGTTCTGGATTCAGATTCGGACCGCACAGACACACCTGACTCAAAACGCACACAAGTTTTTCATACGGACTCCGAATTGGGTGATTCTTTTTTTGTTGGAAACTAGATTTCGTGCACTTTCCAGCCCAATTGGAATCACCTTCAAATTCGCCGGGAGCGTTGAGTTGTGGACGAAACAATCTGATGCTGCAGCAGAATCCGAGTCAAACTAGAAGTCCAAAGGTGTTACATCACCTCCACTTGGGCCCATTGGCCTTGTACGACCTAGATTTAGTTTTAGGATGCCTTGGGACGTCCTCCCACCTCCTTGGCCGTCACCCCTTGCTCCTATATAAGTAGATCCATCTAGTAGCTTTTCGTTGGGATTTGTTTAGTTAAAAGTTAGCCATTGCAACTTCGTGTGCTTCGTTTGTGTCCAACGACCAGACCAAGACCACTTTTCGGATCCCCACCTTGATCAAATAAAGCTTTCATCTTATATTCGCAATATCTAGATTGCAATCTCAGTTTCTTGCTTGTTCTTCGTTTGCTCGCAGGAAACAGACCCTCGTGGTCAGGTTGATCGTGCTCCGGCGTGGTCAATAACCTCTCGGAGTTGGTTTAGCGATTGCTAAGGCGCGACGTCCTCGCACGTTCGTAGTCGGATCGTCAAAGTCGACTTCCACCAAAGCGATATCCATCATCTCATCGAAAGACAGGACACCTTTGCCTCTATCACATGATGGTACGGTGTTCATCGTCAATGGAAGCACCGCGAAGCGCTTCTAGCAAGTTGTCTGATGCCTCTGGATGGACAGAGGTCATCGGCACGGGCGGCTCGCCCTCCTTAGAGAGAGGCTGCCTGCCTGAATCCGGAACCACTTGGGTTTCTGGAGCCGCATTCGGCTGGGGGCCAGACTTGTTGCGGCCCCCATCATCAGAATCTATGGGGGTCTTCCCTCCCATGTGCCTGGCGTTTGGGATTTCGCCTTGGGGCGTCTTTAGAACTGTCTCCCCCTGGTCCGGTAACCTCTTAGACAACACCTCGGTGTCGTCCGCGGGCTTGGGGGAGGAGGCTGCCGGGAGTGAATCGCTATTCATCGCCGACAGGCCCAGAGACCCATCCGAAGAGGATACGTCGATGTGGGCTTTGTCCGGACTGTACGATCATGTTTGGCATGATAAAAAGCAATAAAGCAAAACATACCGGAAGTATTATAGTGTCTGGATACTTACGACTTCGCCAGGAGCTTGTCCCTGGGCAACCACTCCTCGCCGCTGTAGGTGGCTGTGGTGGAGTGGTCCGGAGGGAGGGTCTTTCCTTTCTTGGACCCTTCGTCCTCCCCCGATGGGGCGACCTTCCTTTTCTTCCCCCCCCCC
>NW_025259912.1:0-1709 GCF_018294505.1 Triticum aestivum
CGAAAATAAGACAGCCGCACTAGCCCTCGAGGCACTATCCGAAGCCCTAGCGGCCGAGGAACTCACCGCGATGCGCTACGGTGAACAGGGATGATGTGATACTTGATAAAAGATCCAAGTCCACCTCTTTTAAACCATTGGATGAAATAGTCAAATTCCAGGTCCACCCAACGGACCCTACGAAGACGGCCTCCATCGGGGCACAATTGAACCCTGATGTAGACGCCGCACTGCGAGAATTCCTTCGGGAAAATTGGGACATTTTTGCCTGGCACCCCTCGGATATGCCCGGAATCCCATGCAGATTGGCAGAACACAGCCTAAACATCCTAAAAGGATTCAAGCCAGTCAAACAGGCTCTTCGACGATTTTCCGAACCCAAGAGACAGGCAATGGGAGAAGAGCTAGCCAAACTATTGGAAGCCGGATTCATCAGAGACATTAAGCACCCGGATTGGCTAGCAAACTTGGTAATGGTACCAAAGAAGGACAAATCCTGGCGCCTATGTGTCGATTTCAAAGACCTAAATAAGGTCTGCCCAAAGGATCCCTTCCCCCTCCCCCGCATCGATCAAATCATCGATGCCACTGCAGGACACGATTCATTGTGCTTCCTGGACGCATACTCCGGCTATCATCAAATCAAGATGGCAGAAGTGGATCAAGCCGCAACGGCATTCATTACTCCATATGGTCCATTCTGCTTCAACACGATGCCCTTCGGACTTAAAAACACCGACGCAACATATCAGCGCATGATTCAGACATGTCTGGCTAACCAGATCGGCAAAACAGTAGAGGCATACGTAGACGACGTAGTCGTCAAAACTAAACACGTCGAAACTCTAGTAGACGACTTGAGGCTCACATTCGACAACCTCAGAGCATATGACATCAAGCTGAATCCGGAAAAATGTGTTTTCGGCGTACCAGCTGGAAAGCTGTTGGGCTTCATCGTATCCGGCAGAGGAATTGAAGCAAATCCAGCCAAGATCCGAGCTCTGTCACAGCTAGATATCCCAAAAGACCTCAAGCAAATACAAAAATTGACCGGATGCGTAGCGGCTCTAAGCCGCTTTATCTCCCGTCTAGGAGAAAAGGCATTACCCCTCTATCGCCTCCTTAGGCGCACCGAACACTTTGAGTGGACGGATGCTGCCACCGCCGGACTCGAAGAAATAAAGGCCATATTGGCAACGAATCCGGTCCTGGCCGCGCCCAACCTGGGCAAACCAATGTTGTTATACATCGCAACTACACATCATGTTGTAAGCGCAGTACTCGTCGTCGAACGAGAAAAAGAAGGGCATAAATTCCCTCTTCAAAAACCAGTATACTACGTATCTACTGTGTTAACCCCCTACAAGTCCCGTTACCCGCACTATCAGAAGATAGCATACGCGGTGTTCATGGCATCCCGGAAGCTCCGACACTACTTTCAAGAGTGTTCGATAACAGTGGCCTCTGAAGTACCACTTAACGACATTATAAACAACCGCGATGCGACGGGCAGGATTGCAAAATGGGCCATTGAGCTCTTACCATTTGATATATCTTACAAACCTCGGCGAGCTATAAAGTCACAAGTATTGGCTGACTTTGTCGCTGAATGGACCGAAGCCGAACTCCCTAAAGAATACGGCGCATACTCCAATTGGATTATGCACTTCGACGGCTCTAAAATGTTGGCCGGACTGGGGGCTGGCATC
>NW_025259913.1:0-1709 GCF_018294505.1 Triticum aestivum
GGCTTAGCGAGCTATTGCCGTCGCTTTGTCGAGAACTTCTCCAAAGTTGCCAAACCTCTAACCGAACTCCTCAAGAAAGATAAGAAGTTCGAATGGACTCCACAATGTGAGCACAGCTTTCAGGAACTGAAAAGACGCCTGACCTCTGCTCCCGTACTGGTACCGCCAGACTTCTCCAAGGACTTTGTTATCTACTGCGACGCCTCGCGACAAGGACTAGGTTGCATTCTCATGCAAGATCGACACGTAATTGCCTACGCTTCACGGCAGTTGCACCCACATGAGGAGAATTATCCTACTCATGATCTAGAACTTGCAGCCGTAGTCTATGCACTTAAGACCTGGCGACATTACCTCCTCGGTAATCGTTGCGAAATATTCACTGATCACCAAAGTCTGAAGTATATTTTCACCCAACCGGATTTGAATCTCAGGCAGAGAGGTTGGGTTGAATTGATCACAGACTTCGACTTAGGAATAACCTATACCCCAGGGAAGGCCAACGTCATGGCTGATGCGCTAAGTCGTAAATCTTATTGTAACAACCTGATGTTACAACAAAGTCAACCGCTTCTCCATGAGGAATTTCGGAAACTTAACCTTCACATTGTACCTCAAGGTTTTCTTTCCACCTTGGTAGCAAAACCTACTCTTATGGATCAAATCATCGCTGCCCAAAGGCGAGATAAGGGTATATCTAAAATCAAAGAGAACATTGCTAGCAGAGGTGCTAGTTGTTTCTCCACTAATGATCATGGTGTTGTGTACTTTGAGAACCGTCTAGTGGTTCCCAAGAACCAGCATCTACGGCAGTTGATCCTTAAGGAGGCTCATGAATCTCCTCTCACCATTCATCCCGGTAGCACTAAAATGTATCAGGACCTACGCCAGAGGTTCTGGTGGACTAGGATGAAGAGAGAAATTGCTCAGTATATTGCAAATTGCGACGTCTGTCGTCGTGTAAAAGCAGAGCATCAACGGCCTGCTGGCACCCTTCAACCCTTAGCTATTCCTGAATGGAAATGGGATAAAATTAGTATGGATTTTATTACCGGTTTTCCCAGGACCAAGAGAGGGAATAATGCTATTTTCGTCGTGGTCGATCGTCTTTCCAAAGTAGCTCATTTCTTACCAGTTCGTGAGAGTATAACCGCTAGTCAGCTGGCAGACTTGTACATCTCCCGAATAGTGTCTCTCCATGGTGTTCCTTTGGAAATTAACTCGGATCGAGGAAGTCTTTTCACCTCTCGATTTTGGGAAAGTTTCCAAAATGCTATGGGAACCCGTCTCTCCTTTAGTACCGCCTTCCACCCTCAGTCGAGTGGTCAAGTGGAACGCGTCAACCAAATTCTAGAAGACATGCTTCGAGCCTCTGTTATCTCCTTCGGAATGGACTGGGAGAAGTGCCTTCCATTTGCCGAATTCGCTTACAACAACAGCTATCAATCTAGCTTGGGTAAAGCCCCTTTTGAAGTTCTCTATGGACGACGATGTCGAACACCCCTTAACTGGTCAGAGACCGGGGAAAGACAATTCTTTGGCCCGGACATGATTCAGGAAGCAGAAGATCAAGTTCGTATCGTTCGTGAAAAGCTGAAAACAGCCCAATCTCGTCAAAAGAGTCAATATGACCGAAAACATAGGGCTATGACTTTTGAGGTTGACGAGAAGGCTTATCTTCGGGTCACCCCTCTGAAGGGAACCCATCG
>NW_025259914.1:0-1709 GCF_018294505.1 Triticum aestivum
AGATATGAATATTGGTGTTAAATCACATGGTGATGTGAACTAGATTATTGACTCTAGTGCAAGTGGGAGACTGAAGGAAATATGCCCTAGAGGCAATAATAAAGTTATTATTTATTTCCTTATAATCATGATAAATGTTTATTATTCATGCTAGAATTGTATTTACCGGAAACATAATACATGTGTGAATACATAGACAAACAGAGTGTCACTAGTATGCCTCTACTTGACTAGCTCGTTAATCAAAGATGGTTATGTTTCCTAACCATGAACAATGAGTTGTTATTTGATTAACGAGGTCACATCATTAGCAGAATGATCTGATTGACATGACCCATTCCATTAGCTTAGCACCCGATCGTTTAGTGTGTTGCTATTGCTTTCTTCATGACTTATACATGTTCCTATGACTATGAGATTATGCAACTCCCGTTTACCGGAGGAACACTTTGGGTACTACCAAACGTCACAACGTAACTGGGTGATTATAAAGGAGTACTACAGGTGTCTCCAATGGTCGATGTTGGGTTGGCGTATTTCGAGATTAGGATTTGTCACTCTGATTGTTGGAGAGGTATCTCTGGGCCCTCTCGGTAATACACATCACATAAGCCTTGCAAGCATTACAACTAATATGTTAGTTGTGAGATGATGTATTACGGAACGAGTAAAGAGACTTGCCGATAACGAGATTGAACTAGGTATTGGATACCGACGATCGAATCTCGGGCAAGTAACATACCGATGACAAAGGGAACAACGTATGTTGTTATGCGGTCTGACCGATAAAGATCTTCGTAGAATATGTAGGAGCCAATATGGGCATCCAGGTCCCGCTATTGGTTATTGACCGGAGATGTGTCTCGGTCATGTCTACATTGTTCTCGAACCCGTAGGGTCCGCACGCTTAAGGTTACGATGACAGTTATATTATGAGTTTATGCATTTTGATGTACCGAAGGTTGTTCGGAGTCCCGGATGTGATCACGTACATGACGAGGAGTCTCGAAATGGTCGAGACATAAAGATTGATATATTGGAAGTCTATGTTTGGACATCGGAAGTGTTCCGGGTGAAATCGGGATTTTACCGGGTTACCGGGAGGGTTACCGGAACCCCCCGGGAGCCATATGGGCCTTCATGGGCCTTAGTGGAAAGGAGAAAGGGGCAGCCCAAGGTGGCTGCGCCTCTTCCCCCTCCCCTAGTCCTATTAGGACTAGGAGAAGGTGGCCGGCCCCCCTCTCTCCCTTCCCCTCCGAGGAATCCTAGTTGGACTAGGATTTGGGGGAGGAATCCTACTCCCAGAGGGAGTAGGACTCTCCTGCGCCTCCCTCTATGGCCGGCCAGCCTCCCCCCTCTACTCCTTTATATACGGAGGCAGGGGCACCTCTAAACACACAAGTTGACACAAGTTGATCCACGTGATCGATTCCTTAGCCGTGTGCGGTGCCCCCTGCCACCATATTCCTCGATAATACTGTAGCGGAGTTTAGGCGAAGCCCTGCTGCTGTAGTTCATCAAGATCGTCACCACGCCGTCGTGCTGACGGAACTCATCCCCGACACTTTGCTGGATCGGAGTCCGGGGATCGTCATCGAGCTGAACGTGTGCTCGAACTCGGAGGTGCCGTAGTTTCGGTGCTTGATCGGTTGGATCGAGAAGACGTACGACTACTTCCTCTACGTCGTGTCATCGCTTCCGCAGTCGGT
>NW_025259915.1:0-1709 GCF_018294505.1 Triticum aestivum
CCTCCCTCGTCGAAGCCGGGCAAACATTGTTGTAGTAGACAGTCGGGAAGTCGTCGTGCTAAGACCCCATGGGACCAGCGCACCAGAACAGCAAACGCTGCCGATGAAGAGAAGCATAGACCGGAAGGATCCAACCTGCAGACACACAGACGTAGACGAGCGAAGACCGGATCCAGTCGGATCCACCGAAGACAAATATCAGCGATGGAGCCGCGTCAAGCTTGGGTGAGAACGTGATCCGTTATTTTTCTTTTCTTTTGGTGGCTGTGTGGTAGTGCGGGAGGTAGGTGACTGCGATGGTGTCAGCTTAGGGGATTCTTCAGTCTTGATTGTAATTTTCTTGCTTGGCTGATGTTTTTTTGTGCAAAGGCTAGCGTTCTGCTATTTTTTCACTTTTGTCAGGTCGGTGTGTACATGACTTGTATTACGATCCTATTGATATAATGAGACACATACTATCATGAAGAAAAATGTAGCATGATATTATCTATACGCACTAATGAAGGAAGGTGACTTTCTTCAGTTTTTTGGTCCGTCCACAGCTAAAAACGATTTGCATTGATTTATACCAGTTTCGTAGCCCACACGTACTAGGACAGAGCGATGTGCGGATGGTGCGCCGGTCTTTTGGAGTCTTAGAACGATGATTTCTCGATTGGCTACAACAACAAAGGCTGCATGGCTCCTGTGAAGGAGGGGCGATGATGGTGGTGCGGTTTTGGCTTACTCTAATTTTGGAGTGGATGCTAAGTGATCTACGAACATGAATGTAATTTTTGTTTCTTCTGATATTCGTTGTGCTACCATGAGGTTTGATGGATAGGTCAAAAAAATTCCTGAAAAATAAAAGAAGACGCGATGCGAAAACAAACAGTTCACTCGCTCACTTGTGCGTCATGGGCTTGGGCCATATGCCCTGTTGAGTAGTTGGGTTGACTTATCCTTAATCAGACCCACCCTTCTACACGTCCCAAAACCACAACTGCTATGTATCGCTTGCTATGCGTAATAAACATTCAATCGCTCAGTAATGCATGAAAATGGCTAGAGCCAGTAGGATTTGTAATGAAGCGAGCGATATGACTGTTCTAGAAGGTTCCAGGTTGGTTTAGGGAACTTTCCAGAAGGTTCTTGGATCGGTTTTTGTCTTCCTTGATTATTTTTTGGGGTTTCCTTCCTTTTCTTTTCGTTCTCCTTTTCTTTTTCCCCTTTCTAATTTTTTACTTATTTTAATCGTAAATTTAAATATTCAAAATTTTAAAAATGTTCACTTTTTCAAATACTATGCGGACTGAAAAATATTTCATTGCATAGTAAATACAGTTCATTATATATAAATAAAATTTTCATCGTATATTAAACAATGGTTCAATGTGTATTTTGTTTAAATATTCATTGTATGAAAAAAATCATTGTGTAATTGAAAATTGTTCACTATATATAAAAAATTCATTCTATATATAAATAATGTTCACCATATATTCAATAATTGTTCCGGGAATATTTTTGAATTCATGAACATATTTTGATTTGATGAAAAAAGTTAAAATTCACAATCATTTTTTAAATTCATGATTTTTCGGATTCTTGAATTTTTTTCAAATTCATGATTTTCTTAGTTCCTGTTCTGTTTTAGTTCTCAATTATTTTTTGAACATTTTTTGGTTTTTTTGTGCAGTGGGAAAAACCAAAATAAATCGAAAAAAAAA
>NW_025259916.1:0-1709 GCF_018294505.1 Triticum aestivum
CAGGCCCAATGGGTCTTCCTCTTCTAGCGCCAGGGATCGGTTGAGATGATCGATCCGATGGCGGGCGTCGTTCTCTCCGACTCCCTCTCGGCGGCCAAGGCGGTCGCCGAGTGTCGGGTGCGTGACATGCGGCGGAGTGGGGTGCCTCGCTCCACGAGGCGGAGGAGGAGGCGGATCGCCTGGCCGCTCCACCGCTTGAGAGTGGCCGTCTTCGTCTCGTTCGATGGAAAGGCGTGTCCGGCTGTGGCTGGCAGCCGGCTCGTTGCCTCTTCTTCCGCGGGCGCCACCAGTTGGCGTCCGGGACGTCGCCCCATGGTCTTGGCGAGGGGTCGGTTCGTCGTTCCGCTGGGCGGGCACTTCAGTGCGGCAGCCGGCCTCGTGCTGTGCGGCGGCCGCGTCTAGGAGTTGTTGGACTCGCTCCGTCATGTGGCGGCGCTCGTCGCCGTCGTATTTGTCCAGCTCATCCGTCACCGCCTGGGCGCCCCGGATGTTCTCAGCAGGCGTGGCGTAGACGGGGCGTTCTGCCCCGCACATGCTGGCGATGGTCGCGCCACGCTGCCGGACCGTGCCGACGTGGCTAGGCCCCTCAGGAGCCGGCGTGCCGCCAACGGCTCGATCCATCTCGTGCCGGTAGGCGTCCGAGAGGCGTCGCATGCTGGCTAGTCTACCAGCGCTCTCGAGAAGCTGGACGCGGCGTGCCTCCAGCATCTCAGCATCTGTGCCCTCTGGGATGGGCGCCGACAGGTCTTGCAGAGCCGCGTCGAGTGGGTCTCGAGCGCGTCCATCCGAGTGCTCGCCGCTGTGGATGATGAGCACCTCCGTGACGGTGCTCCCACCGCTGAGCTCGCGAGGTGGTGGCTCGCCGTAGACCACCACGTTGGTGGGGAACGCGTCAAACAACGCCGTGTCAGAGTCAACGATCATCGGATCAGTGGAACCAACAGACTCCAGGTCCACAGCAGGCTCGCTGGTGACGTGGAGCTGGTCGAGGAGGCTGATGAGGCGGCTCTCGGGGCAGCCGGTGCCCGCGTCGGAGGCTGACTCGTCGGAGAGGTGGATCTCGCTGACAAGGTCGGCGAGGCAGCTCGCCGCACAGGCGATCTCCGCGCCATTCAGCGCGTTGAGGCTGACACCGTTGGGCGTGCTGGGCTGGCTTCGCTCGCCAGGAAGGAACAAGGTTCCCATCCAGAGCAGATCTCCAGGAGATGGTGCACCTCGCCCCATGGTGGGCGACAAATGTCGGGGGTTGGGTGCGACATATGCTAAAGGATGGCTTATCATGATGGGAGCGAGTAGAACGTCCCTGGTGCCCGAAAGCGGGATGAGGCGTAGACACGAACGCCGGCGTACTTTACCCAGGTTCGGGGCTCTCCTAGGAGATAACACCCTTAGTCCTGCTCTACGGGGTCTCCGCATGATCACTCAAGGCGCAAGTGATACAAAATTGCTCCTTGAGCTGTATGCTAGAGGTAGGAGAAGGCAAGGCTAGCTCTCTCCTGCCCTAGGAATGTGGCTAGGTCTAATGGGGTGGAAACCCTTTGCATGGGTGCCCTAGGGGGCTTATATAGGCCTACCCCCCAGGGGTACAACGGTAATCTGGCCGGCTGCTGGGCCCGGCTGTCAGCGTCTCCGGCCTCCGGCTTCTCCGCCGACTACTGGGGCCCCTGCCCGGCGGGCCCCGCCGACTGGTCTGGTACGGAGCCGACAGG
>NW_025259917.1:0-1709 GCF_018294505.1 Triticum aestivum
TATAGTGCTCCCACTCACTTATTTGGAAATACAAGTTTCTATAAACTTTTGTATAAACCCAAAATCTTTGATCATCTCATCAAAGCGTACATTCCAACTCCGAGATCCTTACTCCAGTCCTTAGAAGGATTGCTGGAGCTTTGCATACTTGTTAGCGTCTTTCAGGATTGTCAAAAACCTTCTGGTTGTATCACATACAACCTTTCCTCAATAAAACTGTCAAGGAAACAATGTTTTGACATCCTATATCCAAGATTTCATAAATAATGCAGTAACTATTAATCCAATTCAAACAGACTCTTAGCATCGCTACGAGTGAGAAAGCCTCACTGTAGTCAACTCCTTGAACTTGTCGGAAAACATCTTTAACGACAAGTCGAGCTTTCTTAATGGTGATACTTACCATCACTGTCTGTCTTCCTTTTAAAATCCATCTTCACCCAATGGCCTTACGACCATCAAGTATTACTTCCAAAGTCATGGATCCTTTCTCGGATTTTATGGCCTTGAGCCATTCATCGGAATCCGGGTCCGCCATCGCTTCTCCATAGCTCGTAGGTTCATTGTTGTCTAGCAACATGACCTCCAAGATAGGATTACTGTACCACTCTGAAGCAGTACCTGTCCTTTTCGTCCTACGAGGTTTGGTAGTGACTTGATCTGAAGCATTATGATCACTATCATCAGCTTCTACTTCAATTGGTGTCGGTGCCACATGAACAACTTCCTGTGCCCTGCTACACACTGGTTGAAGTGATGGTTCAATAACCTCATCAAGTCTCCACCATCCTCCCACTCAATTCTTTTGAGAGAAACTTTTCCTCGAGAAAGGACCCGTTTCTAGAAACAATTACTTTTGCTTCCGGATCTGAGATGGGAGGTATACCCAACCATTTTGGGTATCCTATGAAGATGTATTTATCCGTTTTGGGTTCGAGCTTATCACGATGAAACTTTTTCACACAAGTGTCGCAGCCCCAAACTTTTAAGAAACGACAACTTAGGTTTCTCCAAACCATAGTTCAAACGGTGTCGTCTCAACGGAATTACGTGGTGCCCTATAAAGTAAGTGCGGTTGTCTCTAATGCCTAACCCATGAACGATAGTGGTAATTCGATAAGAGACATCATGGTACGCACCATATCCAATAGGGTGTAACTATGATGTTCGGACACACCATCACACTATGGTGTTCCAGGCGGTATTAATTGTGAAACAATTTCCACAATGTCTTAATTGCGTGCCAAAGCTCGTAACTCAGATACTCATCTCTATGATCATATCATAGACATTTTATCCTCTTGTCACAATGATCTTCAACTTCACTATGAAATTACTTGAACCATTCAATAATTCAGACTTGTGTTTCATCAAGTAAATATACTCAACATCTACTCGAATCATCTGTGAAGTAAGAACATAACGATATTCACTGCATGCCTCGGCACTCATTGGACTGCACACATCAAAGTGTGTTACTTCCAACAAGTTGCTATCTTGTTCCATCTTACTGAAAACGAGGCTTTTCAGTCATCTTGCCTATGTGGTATGATTTGCATATCTCAAGTGATTCAAAAACAAGTGAGTCCAAATGATCCATCTGCATGGAGTTTCTTCATGTGTCTAGACCAATAGACATGGTTTGCATGTCTCAAACTTTTCAAAAACGAGTGAGTCCAAAGATCCATCAACATGGAGCTTCTTCATGC
>NW_025259918.1:0-1709 GCF_018294505.1 Triticum aestivum
AGCTTGCTAGCTAGCTAGGGTTAGGATTGGGTGGAGGCAGAAGTGATTTGGGGATCGAGGATGGCAGCTCGGCTATGGTTAGGGTTGGGTTCGGTGGAGGAAGCAGGAATCGATCTGGGGATCGAGGAAGGAGAAGGGGGTTTTGCCTGGTAGATCGAAAATAGCACGGAAACGGCGTGAAGGAGAAGAGGGGACTTACTCGCACCGTCAGATCGATGAGTGGACGGTGCATACGATTAGGTCAACTCCAACGGCCAACATATTTTGTCCGCTTGCGTCTGTTTTTGTCTGCACCGATAAAAATCACGACCTAAGAGCAACTCCAATGCAGCGACCTAAACGGACACAGACTTTGTTCGCTTTTTGTCCGTTTGTATCATCTGTCCGCCTAGCGGACATGCGGCGGACACGAAGAAATGGTGGATGTACCCAACTTGCAACACATGAAGCGGATAGGACAACAACACCAGGCGAGCGCACAGCAACAACACTACGCATGCTGGCCCCGCGTACGACAGGAAGTGCCCCGGCACCGCGCAGTCGCCGCCACCGGCCCTCGGGCAATCCGGCACATCATCACATCATCTGCCTCCGACGCGACGCCCCTCTTAAATGTATCCTTGATAGACCGTATGCTCCGCACTACTAGTTTGCCACCTGCGTCAGGCCGCACCACGGTGCACCACGCCTGATCCGATACCAGTCGCCCGAGCTCCCCCGACTCCATGGCTGCCACGACGGATCCAAGACACAACCTGAGCTCAGACGCTATCAGTTCAGTGTTGACGAGCGGCCATAAGCGCGCTCCTCGACGCGTGCAGTCTGTGAGCAGGAACCTCATCTTCTGCATGGCTAGGTGTAGCTCCACGATACTGACCACAACGCAGACGCCGACGCCACCGGGAGCACTCGGGTAGGCCAAGCGGCCCGTGCCCGGCTGTGACAGCGATGCCTGCCGCTTTGAGAGCGGCCATGGCTGACAACCCACCATGCTCCTGGGCGCGTCCTTCGATGAGATATGTAGTTCCCCGGGTCAGCCCGGCCCCGCGCCACCCGCATGTAGTTCCCCGACCCAGCAGTGCTCTAGTGGCCCAGCCCTGCGCCGCCTTACTGCTTGGCTCGGCTCAGAACAGGAGGCGGCGGCTAGCGCCAGTGGCCTCGCTGGTGAGCGCGGTGGCGACCTGCGCAGGTGGCCTCGTTGGTGCACATGGAGGCGGCTTGCGCTGGTGGCCTCGCTGGTGCGACAGGCCTCACTCGTGAGCGGTCACTGATATGTGGGTCCAGGACGGACACGAGCGGCCAAGAGAGGGCGACGGGAACGTCCACTTATGTCCTTCGCGGACCCATTTGTCACTCAAATTAGGGTTCAGTTTGGGTCGAGGTGGACAACAAACAGACAGCAGGCGGACGATTCGTTCGTTTGGGCCACTCCTTTGGGCCAACTTCTCAGTTCAAATGACCCAAACGGACAAAATGGGTCACTGGGTTGGAGTTGCTCTAACACGTAGACCCAAATGAACCGACGTTAGTTTTGCCGTCCCCGGTGGCCCATTTCCAGGGCAAATTTGGGTCGGGTTTGCGTCCGCATAGACTTTCCGCGGACACATCCATTGTCCTCAAATGGCTCGTCCACCACTGGCACACAATATCCACTCCACCTTCTTCTCTCCCAAATCCCACATCGGCCCTAGAAAAATTTCAATACTGAC
>NW_025259919.1:0-1709 GCF_018294505.1 Triticum aestivum
TATGGCGTTTCAACAAATTAGAAGCAGTACATGCTAGAAATCATATGCAAGAAATGACCAATATCACAGTGGCGACTTAAACGTGCCTTATCAGAAGTGACTGATGCGGGATATGCAAGAATAGTAGTCTGATGTAGAAACAGGAACACATGTCATATTCACAGGCATTATGTGTAAAGTAAGTAGATGCAATTCAACAAAGTTAGAAGCAATACAAGCTAGACATCATACGCAACATGCAACCACATATAATAGTGCCAAGTTAGAGCAAGCACCTGTCATGGTGGAGTAGGGGAGATGTGCTCATCATCTACACAGCTACGTGATACGTCTCCAATGTATCTACTTTTCCAAACACTTTTGCCCTTGTTTTGGACTCTAACTTGCATGATTTGAATGAAACTAACCCGGACTGACGCTTTTTTCAGCAGAACTTCCATGATGTTGTTTATTGTGCAAAAAACATAAGTTCTCGGAATGACCTGAAAATCCACGGAGATAAGTTTTGGAAAATATAAAAAAATACTGGCGAAAGAATCAAGGCCAGGGGGCCCACACCCTGTCCACGAGGGTGGGGGCGCGCCCTCCCCCCTGGGTGTGCCCCCTGTCTTGTGGGCCCCCTGACGCTCCACCGACCTCAAGTCCAACTCCATATATTCCGTTTCACGGAGAAAAAATTAGGGAGAAAGTTTCATCGCGTTTTACGATATGGAGCCGCCGCCAAGCCCTAATCGCTCTCAGGAGGGCTGATCTGGAGTCCGTTCGGGGCTCCAGAGAGGGGGATGCATCCCCGTCATCACCATCAACCATCCTCCATCACCAATTTCATGATTCTCACCGCCGTGCATGAGTAATTCCATCGTAGGCTTGCTGGACGGTGATGGGTTGGATGAGATTTACCATGTAATCAAGTTAGTTTTGTTAGGGTTTGATCCCTAGTATCCACTATGTATTGAGATTGATGTTGCTATGACTTTGCTATGCTTAATGCTTGTCACTAGGGCTCGAGTGCCATGATTTCAGATCTAAACCTATTATGTTTTCGCGAATATATATGAGTTCTTGATCCTATCTTGCAAGTCTATAGTCACGTATTATGTGTTATGATCCGACAACCCCGAAGTGACAATAATCGGGATACTTCTCGGTGATGACCATAGTTTGAGGAGTTCATGTATTCACTATGTGCTAATGCTTTGTTCCGGTTCTCTATTAAAAGGAGGCCTTAATATCCCTTAGTTTCCACTAGGACCCCGCTACCACGGGAGGGTAGGACAAAAGATGCCATGCAAGTTCTTTTCCATAAGCACGTATGACTATATTCGGAATACATGCCTACATTACATTGATGAACTGGAGCTAGTTCTGTGTCACCCTATGTTATAGCTATTACATGAGGAATCGCATCTGACATAATTATCCATCACTGATCCAGTGCCTATGATCTTTTCCCATATTGTGCTTCGCTTATTTACTTTTCCGTTGCTACTGTTACAATTCCTACAAAACTGCTATCTTTACTTTTGCCAATGTTACCATTACTATCATACTACTTTGCTACAAAATACTTTGCTGCAGATACTAAGTTGTCCAGGTGTTGTTTCATTGACAACTCAACTGCTAATACTTAAGAATATTCTTTGGCTCCCCTTGTGTCGAATCAATAAATTTGGGTTGAATACTCTACCCTCGAAAGCTGTTGCGATCCC
>NW_025259920.1:0-1709 GCF_018294505.1 Triticum aestivum
GGTGGTGACGCCGTCTTGGGCTCCACGATGACCTCCGTCTTGCCGTCCTCCTGGTCTTGGTCTCGTTGCACCAATATATCAACCTTTGCCTTATGCCTCGGTACTCTTGGCCTGCGTTGGCCTCCTTAGCACCAAAGAGGAAATAAGGACGCTGCGCGCGCTGGCGCCCGCCTGGTGTCGTTCGTTATGGCTCACGTCACGAGGGCCTCGTGAGGTTTTGCCCCGCCTTGATATCTCCGCTCCTCGTGAGCCTGCCTGGTTAGGCTACTCCAGAGGAGGTCTTGCGTCGTCCACCTCGCGAGGCTTGGACCCTCGCGAGGGTCTTGGATGCCTTGTTGATGAAGATGGGCCGTACGGCCTGCTGGCTCAGCCACGCTGTGGGCCGCAGGCAGGCAAGTCTGGGGACCCCCGTTCCCAGAACACCGACAGTAGCCCCCGGGCCCAAGGTGCGCTCGGGCTTGGCTTCACGGCGAAGCCAAGGGTCAAGTTCGGAGCACCGCGGGCCCCAAAAGCCTGCGGCCTCGGTTGACGCGTGGCGGTTGATTGGACGTGGGCGTCTCCACTTCCCCACGCCGCCTTTGAACCCGCCTAGCTATGCGGCCCCCGCGGCCTACACAGTTATTCCTCCGTCGTCTGCGCCTTGCTTCCCCAATCTCCCTGCTTCCTCGAGACTCTGTTTCTCTTCTCCAATCTGACTTGCGCTCTGCCTGCTCCATCGCCATGGCGCCGAAACAAGCTGAAAAGGGGAAGAGACCTCTATCTCTGCCTGCTGCACCTCCGTCCTTTGCGCCGGCGCTCGGCCGGTCTCGGGTGCTCAACGACGAGGCCATGGACAAGGTGCGCCCGATGGCTTCCAGCTTCAACGAGTGGGGGGAGACGGTGGCTTGGCCTGCGTCTCGCACTCGCACGGCTCAGGCGGCCACCGAAGTCCCAATCTTCATAGATGCCTTCTGGGCTGGCCTGATTCCTCCCTTCTCCGCCTTCTTCAACGCGGTGCTTGAGCATTATCAGATCCACATGCTACATCTCGACCCTCAGTCTGTGACTCTTCTCGCCGTCTTCGCCTTCGTGTGCGAAGCTATGGCTGGCATAGCCCCTTCTGTGGCCCTCCTTCGCCATTTCTTCTCATTGCATCTGATCGAACCCCAACAAAGCTCGGTATGCGTGAGCTTCCATGCCATGGCTGCGACGGCGGGCGAGGGGATCGACTTCGATCTTCCTCCACCCACGAGCAAATTCTGGACACGATGGGTGTTCGTTGATGCCGGCGTGCTCAGTCCTCTGCTTCAGGCTCCATCGGGGCCCGCTGTTCCTAACTCCGGCTGGAGCCATCAACGGCTCACGAGCCGCGGCCTTGCCCACGTCTGGCTCAGGTTGAGGTTGTTGAAGGATCGCGGCGTGACCGCGCCAATGGTGGTGAAGGAATTCGTCAAGCGTCGGATTGCTCCGCTTCAGCGCCATTCTCGCCCAATGTGGACCTTGCTCCACAGCCAGGACCACATGAGGTTTCAGGAGTTTGGGCTCCTTCTCGGGACACGGCAGACAGTGCTCAAGGTCCTGACGGGTGTCCCTTTGTCGGCCGAACTGCCTGGGAAGAATTGCTTACTGTACCGCTGCAAGAACAAGGATCAATTTGCAGAGAACATGCCTCCATTTGACGAGTGGGGGCCACGGCCGATCGACCTGGAGGGGCCTCGTGAGAACCCCGC
>NW_025259921.1:0-1709 GCF_018294505.1 Triticum aestivum
GGTGGTGACGCCGTCTTGGGCTCCACGATGACCTCCGTCTTGCCGTCCTCCTGGTCTTGGTCTCGTTGCACCAATATATCAACCTTTGCCTTATGCCTCGGTACTCTTGGCCTGCGTTGGCCTCCTTAGCACCAAAGAGGAAATAAGGACGCTGCGCGCGCTGGCGCCCGCCTGGTGTCGTTCGTTATGGCTCACGTCACGAGGGCCTCGTGAGGTTTTGCCCCGCCTTGATATCTCCGCTCCTCGTGAGCCTGCCTGGTTAGGCTACTCCAGAGGAGGTCTTGCGTCGTCCACCTCGCGAGGCTTGGACCCTCGCGAGGGTCTTGGATGCCTTGTTGATGAAGATGGGCCGTACGGCCTGCTGGCTCAGCCACGCTGTGGGCCGCAGGCAGGCAAGTCTGGGGACCCCCGTTCCCAGAACACCGACAGTAGCCCCCGGGCCCAAGGTGCGCTCGGGCTTGGCTTCACGGCGAAGCCAAGGGTCAAGTTCGGAGCACCGCGGGCCCCAAAAGCCTGCGGCCTCGGTTGACGCGTGGCGGTTGATTGGACGTGGGCGTCTCCACTTCCCCACGCCGCCTTTGAACCCGCCTAGCTATGCGGCCCCCGCGGCCTACACAGTTATTCCTCCGTCGTCTGCGCCTTGCTTCCCCAATCTCCCTGCTTCCTCGAGACTCTGTTTCTCTTCTCCAATCTGACTTGCGCTCTGCCTGCTCCATCGCCATGGCGCCGAAACAAGCTGAAAAGGGGAAGAGACCTCTATCTCTGCCTGCTGCACCTCCGTCCTTTGCGCCGGCGCTCGGCCGGTCTCGGGTGCTCAACGACGAGGCCATGGACAAGGTGCGCCCGATGGCTTCCAGCTTCAACGAGTGGGGGGAGACGGTGGCTTGGCCTGCGTCTCGCACTCGCACGGCTCAGGCGGCCACCGAAGTCCCAATCTTCATAGATGCCTTCTGGGCTGGCCTGATTCCTCCCTTCTCCGCCTTCTTCAACGCGGTGCTTGAGCATTATCAGATCCACATGCTACATCTCGACCCTCAGTCTGTGACTCTTCTCACCGTCTTCGCCTTCGTGTGCGAAGCTATGGCTGGCATAGCCCCTTCTGTGGCCCTCCTTCGCCATTTCTTCTCATTGCATCTGATCGAACCCCAACAAAGCTCGGTATGCGTGAGCTTCCATGCCATGGCTGCGACGGCGGGCGAGGGGATCGACTTCGAGCTTCCTCCACCCACGAGCAAATTCTGGACACGATGGGTGTTCGTTGATGCCGGCGTGCTCAGTCCTCTGCTTCAGGCTCCATCGGGGCCCGCTGTTCCTAACTCCGGCTGGAGCCATCAACGGCTCACGAGCCGCGGCCTTGCCCACGTCTGGCTCAGGTTGAGGTTGTTGAAGGATCGCGGCGTGACCGCGCCAATGGTGGTGAAGGAATTCGTCAAGCGTCGGATTGCTCCGCTTCAGCGCCATTCTCGCCCAATGTGGACCTTGCTCCACAGCCAGGACCACATGAGGTTTCAGGAGTTTGGGCTCCTTCTCGGGACACGGCAGACAGTGCTCAAGGTCCTGACGGGTGTCCCTTTGTCGGCCGAACTGCCTGGGAAGAATTGCTTACTGTACCGCTGCAAGAACAAGGATCAATTTGCAGAGAACATGCCTCCATTTGACGAGTGGGGGCCACGGCCGATCGACCTGGAGGGGCCTCGTGAGAACCCCGC
>NW_025259922.1:0-1709 GCF_018294505.1 Triticum aestivum
GATGGTTGGGTGCCGAATCAAAGTTCGATAAACGGGCACAACTCACTATATCAGCGGCGATGTGATTTCCACTCTTAGGGTGGAGTGCGGCCTTGCCCATAATTGTGACCATGCCGCGTGGATTTGGCTTCATGTTGTACCGCGCTGAGTCTAGCCAACGTGGTTCGTCCCGATAGTATATGGTAGTTACTGTATAAGGGGACAATGCCGAAGACTTACTCTTCGGCATGGTATTTGTTTGGTGATACGAAGACAACCTCCAGGGTGATGGGCCTGTAAAATTGGCCTTTGCACCTGGGACGACATCTTTTAGAAGATGTTATTAATGGGTTTGATCCTCAAATGGTCAATACCTATCTGGCAAATTTTGTCCTGGCGCAGCGAGTTTCGGCTGTTGTTTATGCCCGTAGGGGCTCGTGTGGGATGGAACCCACAAACTATTCGGTTGATAGTAAGCGCAATTAAATTGCTATGGTTGGTATTGTCCGGACGGTCGATGCGTCGAAGATGGCCGGCCGTATTTTTGTACTTCGGGGGATCTTCCTTTGACCTCACCATGTTTGGTGGTCTGGGCGTCTCGTTGTTTGAGACCTCCTTTCATTGCTTCCGGCGCCCGACCGGCTGTTTTGTTTTGAGGATCCAGCATTCTCTATTGGTATGCTTGGCCGCCACTCTAGGGATACCATGAATTTGACATGGTTGGTCGAGTATGCTGCTCGGGATGGATGGGCCTGAGCTCTTCTATTTCCGCTGACCGGACTGGGGGTCGTGGAATTCGGCACCAACTCCCTTGTCTTGATTGTCGTTGTTATTTTTGTGACGCTTATGTATGTTTCGTCAAGGTTTATGGATGTTGCCTCGCATTTCCTGGGTATTACCCCGGGTCGTGGTATATTTGCGTCGGGGTGTGGGCTTTAGGTCCTCCTTCTTGGGTTGTGGTAGCGAATTGTGCTTTGTGTACCTTTTGGTGGGGCGGTCGAGTCCGTATTCCTCGATTGCCAGGACCTTGGTCCATCTGTCTGTGAGCAAATATTGGTCAGCTTTGAGCTGCTGTTGCTTCTTTTGCAGGCTTTTCACCGTGGCCATAAGCCGTCGCTTAAAGCGAACTTGATCTACGGGATCCTCGGGCACGCCGAATTCATCGTTGTCGAGGCTCACCTCGTCTTCGGAGGGGGGCATGTAGTTGTCCTCCTCCATGTATCCGTCCGTCGCCTGTCCAACCTGCTCGAAGGCAGGATGATCGGGATTGTATTCATCTACGGCACCATCCAGATTGTTTTTGACTCCTGTGCAGGTATTGTTGTGGCGGTGCTTGGGGCGGTGCTGATGGCGTTCATACTTTGCCTTCTTCCTTGAGGGGTTATCCTCCATTGCCTTATCACCATTGGTTTCTTTCGGGGTGTCCACCATATATATATCATATGAGGATGTGGCTGTCCAGCGCCCCGTGGGCGGTGGTTCCTGTTCTTCTCCTACATTGTCGTCCACACTATCGATGTATTCAGAGTCGAAGTCAAGCATGTCGGTCAAATCATCGATCGTGGCAATGAAGTGGGTGGTGGGTGGTCAACGAATTCCCTTGTTGCCTGCTTCCCACTCGAGCCGGACATAGTTCGGCCAAGAGTCTCCTGACAAAGAGAGAGACTTTAATGAGTTCAACATGTCACCAAAGGGCGAGTGCTGGAAGATATCCGTAGCGGTGAACTCCA
>NW_025259923.1:0-1709 GCF_018294505.1 Triticum aestivum
TCTCTCTCTCTCTCTCTCTCTCTCTCTCTCTCTCTCTCTTTTTCCATTTTAATTGTTTTTCTATTTTTTTTGTAACTGTGTGGTTTTATTAAAAATAGCTAGGCATTTCCAAAAATCCTGAAAATAATTAGGGGCTTTGTTTAGAATATTTCCGACAGCACACACTTATTTCCAGAATTATTTGAGCATTTAAAATATTTTATGGCATTTAAATGCCCAAAAGCAAATAAGTAATGATTTAATCCAGTGACCTTATGTATCCTAGAAAAATGTGAACCAATTTTGGCAGAGGTTCTAACCCAAGACAAAAATGATGGACATTTTAGAAGGGCATTTCAGGTTCATTGAAAATGATTTTAGTAAACCCTAGTTGGTTTCAGGGGGGTGTTGGGGGTTCTGTCATCCCCATTTCAAGTTTCTGATGAAAGATAAACATGATGCAACACTCTAATGCATGAACTAGCTAGGGTGTGAAAACTCACCCCCACTCAGAAAAATCTCATCCCGAGATTTAGGATCCTTTGGAAAGAAGGCGGGATACTCAAGTTGCTTCTTTCTCAGAATGGTGCGACCATTGAACCTTGAGAAACTTAATATTATGGCGTCGAGTGGTATGCTCGGCTTGATCGATGATACGAGCGGGGTACTCTCGATAAATGAGATTATCTTGAAGATCAAGTGTTTCATGGTCCACTCCACGGATAGGATCCGAGAAGCAATGCCTGAGTTGAGAATCATGGAAGACATCATGGACTCTGGAGAGGTGCGGAGGTAGTTCTA
The DNA here is from genome assembly GCF_018294505.1 of Triticum aestivum. Classification (NCBI taxonomy): domain Eukaryota; kingdom Viridiplantae; phylum Streptophyta; class Magnoliopsida; order Poales; family Poaceae; genus Triticum; species Triticum aestivum. The sequence goes on from NW_025259923.1 coordinate 781, forward strand.
GTTGGTAGGCAACTTCTCCTTGTTTGGCAAGAATGCGAAAGGGTCCAATGTAGCGAGGAGCCAATTTGCCTTTGATACCAAAGTGATGGGTTCCCTTCAGAGGAGTAACCCGAAGGTAAGCCTTCTCGTCAACCTCAAAAGTCATAGCCTTATGTTTTCGGTCATATTGGCTCTTTTGACGGGATTGGGTTGTTTTCAACTTTTCATGAACAATGCGAACTTGCTCTTGTGCTTCCTGGATCATATCTGGGCCAAAGCATTGTCTTTCCCCGGTTTCTGACCAGTTAAGAGGCGTTCGACACCTTCGTCCATAGAGAACTTCAAAAGGAGCTTTACCCAAGCTAGATTGATAGTTGTTGTTATAAGCAAATTCGGGAAATGGAAGGCATTTCTCCCAATCCATTCTGAATGAGATAATAGAAGCTCGAAGCATGTCAGAATCTGATTGATGCGTTCTACTTGACCACTTGATTGAGGGTGAAAGGCGGTGCTAAACGAAAGGCGGGATCCCATAGCATTTTGGAAACTTTCCCAAAATCGAGAGGTGAAGAGACTTCCTCGATCCGAGTTGATTTCAAGCGGGACGCCATGGAGAGACACTATTCGAGAGATATACAAATCTGCTAGCTGACTAGCGGTTATACTCTCACGAACAGACAACAAATGGGCCACTTTGGAAAGACGATCAACAACGATGAAGATAGCATTGTTCCCTCTCTTGGTCCTGGGAAAACCGGTGATGAAATCCATACCAATCTTGTCCCATTTCCATTCAGGAATAGCTAAAGGTTGGAGGGTGCCAGCAGGCCGTTAATGCTCTGCTTTTACACGACGACAGACGTTGCAATTAGCAACAAAATGAGCAATGTCTCTCTTCATCCTAGTCCACCAGAACCTCTGGCCTAGGTCCTGATACATCTTGGTACTTC
>NW_025259924.1:0-1709 GCF_018294505.1 Triticum aestivum
AGTAACATTACCATCAGCGTCAGTCTTCTTCTTAAAAATCCATTTATTCTCAATTGCTTGCCGATCATCGGGCAAGTCAACCAAAGTCCATACTTTGTTCTCATACATGGATCCCATCTCAGATTTCATGGCTTCAAGCCACTTTGCGGAATCTGGGCTCACCATCGCTTCTTCATAGTTCGTAGGTTCATCATGATCTAGTAGCATGACTTCCAGAACAGGATTACCGTACCACTCTGGTGTGGATCTTACTCTGGTTGATCTACGAGGTTCAGTAGTATCTTGATCTGAAGTTTCATGATCATTATCATTGGCTTCCTCACTAACTGGTGTAGGTGTCACTGAAACAGTTTTCTGTGATGAACTACTTTCCAGTAAGGGAGCAGGTACAGTTACCTCGTCAAGTTCTACTTTCCTCCCACTCGCTTCTTTCGAGAGAAACTCCTTCTCTAGAAATGATCCATTCTTAGCAACGAATGTCTTGCCTTCGGATCTGTGATAGAAGGTGTACCCAATTGTCTCCTTTGGGTATCCTATGAAGACGCACTTCTCCGATTTGAGTTTGAGCTTATCAGGATGAAACTTTTTCATATAAGCATCGCAACCCCAAATTTAAGAAACGACAGCTTAGGTTTCTTGCCAAACCATAATTCACACGGTGTCGTCTCAACGGATTTAGATGGTGCCCTATTTAACGTGAATGCAACTGTCTCTAATGTATAACCCCAAAACGATAGTGGTAGATCGGTATAGATCGCACCATATCTAATAAAGTATGGTTATGACGTTCGGACACACCATTACATTGTGGTGTTCTAGGTGGCATGAGTAGTGAAACTATTTCACATTGCTTTTAACTGAAGGCCAAACTCGTAACTCAAATACTCTTCTCTACGATCAGATCGTAGAAACTTTATTTTCTTGTTACGATGATTTTTCACTTCACTCTGAAATTCTTTGAACTTTTCAAATGTTTCAGACTTATGTTTCATCAAGTAGATATACTCATATCTGCTCAAATCATCTTGTGAAGATCAGAAAAATAATGATACCTGTCGCGAGCCTCAATATTCATCGGACCACATACATCAGTATGTATGATTTCCAACAAATCTATTGCTCGCTTCATTGTTCCGAAGAACAGAGTCTTAGTCATCTTGCCGAAGAGGCATGGTTCGCAAGCATCAACTGATTCATAATCAAGTGATTCCAAAAGCCCATCAGTATGGAGTTTCTTCATGCGCTTTACACCAATATGACCTAAACGGCAGTGCTACAAACAAGTTGCACTTATCATTATTAACTTTGCATCTTTTGGTTTCAATATTGTGATTATGTGTATCACTACGATCGAGATCCAACGAACTATTTTCATTGGGTGTGTAACCATATAAGGTTTCATTCATGTAAACAGAACAACAATTTATTCTCTTACTTAAATGAATAACCGTATTACAATAAACATGATCAAATCATATTCATGCTCAACGCAAACACCGAATAACACTTATTCAGGTTCAACACTAATCCCGAAAGTATAGGGAGTGTGCGATGATGATCATATCAATCTTGGAACCACTTCCAACACACATCGTCACTTCACCCTTAACTAGTCTCTGTTTATTCTGCAACTCCCGTTTCGAGTTACTAATCTTAGCAATTGAACTAGTATCAAATACTTAGGGTTTGCTATAAACACTAGTAAAGTA
>NW_025259925.1:0-1709 GCF_018294505.1 Triticum aestivum
TTTCAGTCATTTACCGATTTGTTTAGAGAGCTAAATGACCGTGAAATTGAAAATCACTACAAAATGAACTCTGAAAATGTCGAAACTTGGCATGGTATCATCATTTCACCCACATAGCATGTGCAAAAGAGTAGAGAGGGTTACGGCAAAAACTGGACGCACTTCATGTACAAACTGGACAATCTCTTTCGAAGTATCAGGGTTTCAACTACTAGGAAAAGGCCTACTAGTGGCGCACCGGTTTTGCCTACTAATGGCGCACTACTGGTGCGCCACTAGTACCACGCCACTAGTATTTTTTACAAATGGCGCACCAGGCAGTGCGCCATTAGTATCTGGTATACTAATGGCGCACCAGGCAGTGCGCCATTAGAATAGGCCACGGTGCGCCATTAGTATGCCTCCCAGGGGGCCATATTTACCCATGTGCTTTGCCATACTAATGGCGCACTACTGGGTGATGCGCCATTAGTATCCTTTGGCATACTAATGGCGCACGTTGGGGTGATGCGCATGTATATTAGGGATTTTTTTTTCTTTTCTGATATTTGCATAGATTACAAAATATATTATTGGACAGAATATAAACAGCACCACATAGCAACAGCAGATTCATCGAATACAATAGAAGATTAGTCTCCGAATACAATTCATCATATTAGTCTCCGAATTCAAAAGACCGAACAAAGATAGAACATTACAAGTCTCGAGACCGCGAGTAGCGAGTTTGTCGAAAGTAATACTAATCCTAACAAGTCCTACTAATCATTATCATACAACTTCTACTCGTTATTAATAGCAAGTCATACGATCATCATCCTGATAGTCATCGAACCAACCCTACTTAATTGTTCTTAGCACATGATCATCAGTATTAGGCAGGACCTAAATACCCTATTTAAGGTAAAATAGCATAAAACAATATAGACCCTGACTCTCTATTATGGAGAATGGAGATCATCCTGTCTCCAATTCTTGTGCGGCGCTTCCTTTTGCTTCCAAGAACCTCCTTACAACTGTCCATACATTTTTTCCATTCTCTGATTAGCATGTCTCCACTTCTTCTAGAAATCCGGTATGGACAGTTGAGATTCGTAGGATGACCTGGATATAAGTTCAAAACATGAAGGCTGCCATTCTGATACATCAAATGAGGCACACAATCCTCTGGGATTCTCTGTTGAAAAACATAGTATTGACTTCATAGTTAGCAATGATGTACTAGTTTTCGAAGTATGCAAAAGATGCACGGATGTCGTAATAGTTAAAAATCTTACCAGGGTATCTCCATGGTAGTTACCGTAGTTCAACACGTGCACTACTGGCACGTATTGACCATAATGTTGAGGAGTTTGATTGTAGATATTGTAATTCTCAAGATCAGTACAAAATCCGACCAGATGATTTTTCTCCTGATAAGTTAACTCGGAGCCATCGGTGTAGTGGGTTTTGTCTACCATGTTCCGCACATTTTTTGAACAATCAAAATAAGCTGTCAATGGAAATAAGTTGTCAACTATTTTGAAATAAACAATATAAATTAGTTAATAATTAACTATGTTTGAGAAACTCACATAGCGGTAGAACTGGAGGCGTATCAACAAGGACCCAAATGTCCATATTGTCTTGGTCGATGTCAGGATCACCAAGATCCATGGTGACAAGCATACCCTCATCAAAACCATACATCTTGCAAAATGCTTCCCAAT
>NW_025259926.1:0-1709 GCF_018294505.1 Triticum aestivum
GCCATGGCGTCGGCCGGAGGTGGAGAAGGAGGGTGAGGGAAAGAGAGAAGTGCCAGGCCCGATTTGGGAATGGAGGCTGCTAGGGATTTTGATCCCCTCTTCACATCTGCACCTTTGCATTTTGGCCCTCCTAATTCTCTTCTTTTGCCTCAAGTAGATCCCCATTCTTTTTTAGCAATCCCCCCTGGGTCTTTAATTCTTCATAATCAGTCCCTCCTCTTATTATTTCCCTTAGTCTCATAGTCGGAATCATGAAGTTTATAGTGCCTTTGCGCACTTTTCTGCAAAAGAAACAAATGACTAGTAAATGTTCCCTTTTTATGATTATCATGCAAACAGTCAATCAAACATAGCAAGAATGGATGAATAGATCACAATAGATGGTATATTTGAGTGCGAATTATATATGTGAAATATACTTATCAAGTTCCCGCACACTTAAATCTTTGCTTGTCCTCAAGCAAAGGAATATGACAAAGGCAAGATAGTGAATAGTAAACTGATAAAGAATGTCCTAGTAAAATAGATCTCCGAATGATGCATGCTTTGGACTTAGCTAGTGAAAATTAATGGTTAGGAGTGCTTTAAAGCGGCAGGATACTAGTAGACTTGACCATTTTAAACTTTTATAAAGATAAAAGAATATCAGCCAGTTTAAATGTGGATTGTGCCACAAGGTTCCTAAAGAGAGCATGATCCCGAGAGACACCTATCACTAGGAACACAACATTGTGGTAGAACCACTTATTGGATTTGAAGGAAGCAACAAAGATAATATTTTACTGGTCTCACCAAAGGAACATACCACCGATCCCACGGACAGGCCGTCGTGCTGGTGCGCCTTCCAAAATGATCGGGTGTAAGTACAGTGGGGTATTTCGCCCAAATCTGCAAGTGTGTCATGTTCTCCATAGGGACTAGGCACATCAGCGTCTATGCTCAGTTAAATCTAGATAATACAATTCAAATGATGATTGAGGGAAATAAACCTAAACTATCATATTTCATAAAAAACGTCGACAAAGAAGATGCAAACAAGCATAGGGGGGATAAGAATGCAATCACTGTATTTTTGGTATTTTTTTAGGCTTGAGAAATTAGAAACTAACATAAAGGGAAACGACAGGACATGAACACATATAGCATAATAGATATGTTTCGCATTACAAACATATTTGTCACAGGGACAAAGCTATCACATGGAATGGACTTTAAATGTTCATACATCTCACTTCTACAGAGAGCCACATCAACACAAAATAATCACAATATGTAATCAGGATATCACAGGAAACTAACTGACAGAAAATTCTCATACATTGAAATAGTAAAACAGATTACAACTCCACACTAAATTTCAACACATAATTCACGAGAAGTAATCTGAAGTTTTACAAACCACTAGCTGATGAACATGGCATAAAATATTGAACTAGTACAAAATATAGTTGATCACGTCTCCACAGTAACTGTTCACAAAATTACACAATGAGAGAGATGCAGTTTAACAGTAGCAGAGGTTCAGCAAGGAGAGAAGGTGCAGCAGCAGTGAGAGAGCATCAGTTCTTTTGGGGAAAGGTAGTAGCAGCCAGCAGGGATGTGGGAGAGGAGCAGCAGAGAGGTAGAGAGCAACAGCGGTGGGAGCATTGAGATAGGAGCAGCGAGGGTTGAGAGAAGGGAAGTAGCAGTTGGCAAGTGGAGGTTGAGAT
>NW_025259927.1:0-1709 GCF_018294505.1 Triticum aestivum
GTTTGTGTATTATCTTCACAGCACACCACATGATTAGTCTCGAGTTACATATGAACTATGTGTACTATATGAACTCGAACTAGATTTTTTGAATCCACTTTATTTTGATTTCAAATCACATTACATTTCTAGCTCTAGCTAGATCTTCATAATCTAAACCATGTCTCATATGTATAATGTGTTTATCACATTATGTATGGTGCCCCGCCCCCTACGCCTACAAGTATTTAGATGTGAGTTGCAAACACCACACATTACCACAAATTCAAATAAAATGTGAGAATGTTCGATATATAGTATTGTTTAGATTGTTCGATATTTAGTTGTAAGCTGCAAACGCCACACATTATCACAAATTCAAATAAAATGTGAGATTGTTTGATGTATAGTATGGTTTAGATTGTTCGGCATTTAGCTGTGAGTTGCAAACGCCATGCATTATCACATTATGGTATAACATGTGCACAACACGTGTATCACCGCTATATTCATGCATGCATTGTTTAAAACACTATGATCTCCTATTCAAATATATGAATCCGCTTTCATATCAAATTATGATCTTTGTTAGTCTCTTACACCCACACAATCCTCTAACCTTTGTAGCTACCACTAACTTTCTCTCGTGCATGCACACACCCTCCTCGCCCTCCCCCTCCCTCGGCATTCTATCCACCGGGCACATTCATTTTTTTCTTTAGGTCATTCTCCCAGAGTCTCCACAACTCCTTTCCGACACACACCGATCGATAAACCTCTCCAGCGATGCCTGCCTACAACATACACACACACCTTCAATCTCCTCCTTTATGTGTCCTTGCCTCGTGTCTCTCATACGGTCAGACACACGTGTAAACTCTCGCCCCTCTTTTCATCGATCTCACAACCGCACACTCCTCCCCCTATCTAGCTAGTAGTTGGGCCTCTCGCACCACCTCCTAGCTCCATTCTCTCTGTCTATCCGTCTCGCTGGGCCTTATTTGCCTCTAACAAATGGACGTACACCGACCGATCTCTCGCTATACATATAGCTAGCTAGGTCCTTATAACTCGTTTTTACCCACACGTCAATCGATCTACCTCATTAATTGTGTCTCTCCCTTCCTCCGACAAACAACAATTGATCTACCGATCTAGTTAGGTTTGCTTACCAAACACATGGTTCCCCTTCATCATCCATGGATGCGTCCCGACAGATCTATCACGCACAGGCACACACAGAAACACATCCCCACTCTTATTGATAACATTGCAGTTCCACCCTCAGTTTGTCTAGTAGGCCTCTCCCACCATCTTCGAGAAGCAACTCCATCACCCATCCAGCACTCTACCCCTCTCCCTCCCTCTCCCTTCCTCTCTCTCTCCTCTCTCTCTGTCCCATCATATTTCCCGTCCTTCAGTTATGTATGGATGTCGACCGATCTCCCTCAAGACATAGCTGAGTCTCTCCTTCTCAACACATATACGAGTCGTTCTACCTCTATAGTTAGGCCTCTGCCTACCCTTCCCCCACCCCCTCCCCCCCACACACACCGATACATCGAGCACTCTAGTCATGTCTCCCTGCCACACACAAACTTGACATGTGCCCTCTAACGTTCCGGTAGGCCAGTCGCCCTATATCTTTGACTTGCACACACACACAATTTCGATGGCTCTCTTCATCGATCTCGCACCCACCCACTTGATCCTCTCTTCGACTCTATCGA
>NW_025259928.1:0-1709 GCF_018294505.1 Triticum aestivum
CTTGTTATATGGACGGAGATGGGGCCAGCAAGCACACCCAAACACCTTGAGAAAGGTGTAGTCCGGTTGTTCATTAAGGAGAACTTCAATGGGAGTCTTCATATTCAAAACACGAGTGGGAGTACGATTGATGAGAAAACATGCAGTGGTGAAAGCATCACTCCAAAAACGAAACGGAACAGATGCATGGGCCAAAAGAGTCAGACCAGCTTCAACAATGTGACGATGCTTACGTTCTACTGAACCATTCTGCTGATGTGTATGTGGACATGCTAAACGGTGAGTGATCCCAAGCGACTGAAAGAAGGAGTTGAGGTTGCGATACTCGCCACCCCAGTCCGACTGAACATGAACAATTTTGTGCTTGAGAAGGCGTTCAACATGTTTTTGGAACTGAACAAAAATGTCAAACACATCAGATTTACGTTTGATAAGATAAAGCCAGGTAAAGCGGCTGTAAGCATCAACAAAACTGATATAGTAATTATGACCACTAACAGAAGTCTGAACAGGACCCCATACATCTGAAAACACAAGTTCTAAAGGATGTTTCACCTCACGACTGGACTCCGAAAAAGGAAGTTGATGACTCTTCCCCTGCTGACAAGCATCACGCACTGCTACATCTTTATTACTAGACACACTAGGAAGCACATGACGACGCAAAACATGCCGGACAATAGGTGTGGCCGGGTGACCAAGACGAGCATGCCACTGTGACGGAGATACCCGAACTCCACTGAAGACGCGAGCGACGCCAGGATGCTCCAGACGATAGAGACCTTGGCAGAGCCGCCCACTAAGAAGAATGTCCCTCGTGCCCCGATCCTTAATAAAAAGATCAAAAGGATGAAATTCACAGAGCACATTATTATCACGAGTGAGTTTGGGAACTGAAAGAAGATTACGTGTCACAGATGGAACTCGAAGAACATTGCGAAGTTGAAGACTCCTATTGGCATGTCTAGTGAGAAGTGATGCTTGACCAATATGAGAGATGTGCATACCTGCTCCATTGGCGGTGTGGATCTTGTCGGAGACATGGTAGGGTTCACGAGTGTGAAGCTTCCCCATCTCACTGGTCAGGTGCTCTGTCGCCCCAGAGTCCATGTACCAGTGGGGATCAATGGAGTAGGACTGAGTGTGTCCCTGTGGCTTCTGCGGCGGCGGACGATCAGCCATGGCGACCTGACGAGCAAAGTTGCGTGTATCCTTCCTGTCATTGCCGAGACCAAGAAAACCCCGCTGGAAGCGCTTGTGACACTTCGAGGCCCAGTGCCCATCGCGACCACAAAGCTGGCACACACGTGGACCGCCAGCCCCTGGTAGCGTCGCAGTAGGAGGAGGGGCCGAGGCGGGTGGTGGTGACTGCCCTGAAGGAGCCCTGGATGAAGCAGAGGAGCGACCACCCTTGGTGGCGGCGTTTGCCGAGAGGGCGCCGTTGCCCCTGGATCGGCGCGTCTCGACTCGTTGCTCAGTAAGCAGGAGGCGTGAAAAGACCTCGTGTGCTGGCATGGGCGTGGAGTTGCCCCTCTCATTGATGATCTCGACTAGGGCGTCATACTCCTCATCAAGACCATTGACAATAAACGAGTTGAACTCGGAGTCGGTGAGGGGCTGTCCAATGGAGGCCAGCGTGTCGGCGAGACTCTTGACTTTGTTGTAGAACTCAGTGGCGGTGGAGTCAAGCTTCTGACACTCCCCAAGTT
>NW_025259929.1:0-1709 GCF_018294505.1 Triticum aestivum
TTCAAATGGAAGTAGCAACCACCTCCGGCGCCGAGGTATATATATACATTGAGCCTCTGGTGATACAAACTAACTGATTTGAATAAATATGTGTGTACTAACGCGCGCGACTCTCTTTCTTATTTTAGCCCTCGGCCGGATCGTCGAAACAATCGAGTACGTCGTCAAAGCGTGGCGCAACCAAGACGATGAAACAAGGAGAAACATGCACCATCGAGGTTGTCGACAGTGCAACCGGCAGGCCGCTGGAGCCCCGCAAGAACGCCACCAAGTTTGTCAACCAATGCGGAGCCGTTGTTAGAGACAACGTCTCGATCACCGTCCAGGAGTGGAATAAGCCAAAGAAGGCACGAATTGCTGGTTTCACTTTTGTCGATAAGAGAACAAAAAAAGATTGCTTCAAGAAGCTTATGGAACATTTCGTTCTACCTCCGGAATACAACAAATTCGATGAGGAGGGTAACAAGATTGAGGAAAACAAGGAGAGGAGGAGGTAGTCAAACAGTTCACTCTTCATAAGATGGCTGACGCATTCCGGAAATTCAAGCAAAATCTAGCCCATGACTTTGTCAAGCAGAACAAGACTCCGGATTTCAAAGGACAATATGAGAAACTGAAACATGATTGGCCAGAATTTGTGAAGCAAAAGAAATCGGAGCAGTTCATTCAAATATCGAAAAAAAAATAAGGAAAATGCGGCTAAGAAGGAGTACAATCATATTATGGGGCCAGGAGGGTATCGCCTTTGGGAGCCTAGGTGGGAGAAGATGGAGAACGAGCTGAGGGCGCGAGGAATCCGTCCAGGTACGGAGGGATGGGACCCAAGGGCCAAAAGCTGGTGGTACGGGCATGGGGGAACGCTGAACCCGGAGACAGGGGAGTGTGTTTACTGGGGCAAAATAATTAAACCCACCCAAGCCCTTATTGACGCAATGAGGGATGCTCAAGAGGGGAAGATCAAGTTCAACAGAGAGAACGACGCGCTGACAAAAGCCCTCGAGAATCCTGAACACGGAGGACGTGTACGAGGCATGGGGCACATTCCGTGGAAAATAGGGTTCCCCCAGAACGATGACCCGTACGGTTACAGAAGCCGGAAGAGAAAGATGGATCGGGAAGCAGATGTTGTGGCGCGGTTGGCATCGGAAATGGATGTGATGAAGAAAACCGTGAGTGTACTAGTAGCCGAAAGAGATGCAGCTCGGGCGCAGCATGAAGATCATCCAGCGGATCTCAGAAGCCAGCAGCGGAGAAGCAGTGTGGCTTCCACGGAGGCCCCACTGGCTGGTGCAGATGCACCGACGATCGAAATTACTGCACCGGAGCCTCTGGTGGTCGAAATTACTGCACCGGAGCCTCTGGTGGTCGAAATTACTGCACCGGAGCCTCCTCGCTACCCCGTGGACGATATAAAGGAGATGAAAGAATGTCATCTGTATTATCCTATCGGGAACATGTCCATGAAGGTAGCCATCGGCAGTGCTTTACCATGTTTACCTGGAGCACTCCACCACAACAACCCCATTTAAGATGGCTATGCTCGTGTCACGGTGGAGGACATAGTCCAAGGGTTTGAGGACCTGGAGATTGACATTGCTACACCTGAAGGGGAGAAAAGACTTGGAGATGTCAAGCGCCATTTCATTCTATGGCAAAAGAAGTTTATCAAGTTTCCAGGCGAGGCGCCAAGGACAACAAGTCCACCCCCC
>NW_025259930.1:0-1709 GCF_018294505.1 Triticum aestivum
GGTTTTATATCGAAGGCTACGTGTAGCTTCGCCATAAAAACATGAGAGCCTCCACTGTTCGATCCCTGGTTCCTTTACCCATGCATCAACATGATACTGTGAATAATTTTTTATTGCCAAATCGACAGAATTCTTCCAAAGGATACAAATGCCGCCACTGCGACCAGAACTACCAACTCCAAAACTGAAATCAAAGCCAAGAGAAAAACGAAGACCCTCTACACGACTCTTTTGCAACTGAGTTTCGACTAAGCAAAGAATCGTGGGCGTACTTATCTCCACTAGGTCGCGGAGTTCTCTAACTGTCGCGGGATCGCCAATCCCGCGACAGTTCCAACTTAAGATTTTCATTGGGCCTGGCGGCGCTCACTGTCGGAGCCCGCCAATAGTGCCAACTTATCATTCTTCTTTGTTGGTGAGACTGCCTTCTTTGCCTTCTTCAGTTCCCTGGGTGAGACGTACGCCGGCGGGAGCGGTGGTGTGATTAACAACTCCTTGCCGGCTTCAAATTTGCTAGTTGAGAACGCCTCACTAAGATTCTTGCGCATTGGTGGTTCAGCCTCCTTTGAATTGGTAGGATCAGCAGCAGGCTTCAAGGGGCTTGTAGCAGTTTCCCCATCCTCCTCATCACCATCCAGTTTAGCTTCTGTAGAAGACCTCTTACGTGGTGGAGCATCACCCCGACCAGCACCAAACCTACCACGCCCCCTGGACCGGCCCCCTCGAGTAGTACGTCCTCCATATTGCTGCTGTTCCGGAGCCGGGTCCTTCCGCTGGGCCAGCATCCAACTTCCAAACTGTCGCTGTTTTGGTTCCCAAACACCATCTCCACACTCTTCATGATTGTGTCCCATGAGTCCGCAGACTTGACAAAAGAATGGTATCTTCTCGTACTTGACTGGGAGAAAATGTCGCCCCTCTCCCATGACATTCAGTGGCGTGACCCTGGTGAGAGGTTTATGCACCAGTACCCTTGCTCGAACTCTGATGTAGTCTCCCTTGTAATATAACTTGGGAGCGAGTTGAGTCTCCTTCACACGGCCTATGCGGCGAGCAAGCTGATCCACCACTTCAACCTTGCGGTATAAATCGGGGATATTGTGAATTTGTGCCCACACGTACAGTCCATCAAAGACCACCGATGCTGGGTCTGTCTTGCCATCATAGTCCTCGATTAGCAACCCCATCCCCTTGAACAGCCATGGGCCGCCATGAACGACCTTCTTCCAATCACCCAAGCAAAACATCTGGAACACAAAAAGGTTGTCTCCAGCCTCTCTGTACTTTGGCACATGCGCTAGTCCCCATACTGATTTTAAAGTTTCAAACATCGCCGAGGAGCTAAAGGGACGCGTCGTGTTCAGCTTACCGATCGCCATCCATCGTGCCTCTGCCTCAAACTTCTTAACCTCCTCTTCCCCTACTATCACATCATCCAGCTCCTCGTCCTTCAGATCGAGGTGCTGCAACATCTCCTCTAGATTCTTCCCGGTCCAGCCGGCCGACGACGAGGACCCCTCTGGAGCCGCCATCTAGGGTTAGGGCGAGACGAACGTCGAGTGGAGAGGATAGCCACCCGATCACAGCGCCAACAGCAGCAGACCAGGATGATCTGCGCTAGTAGGAGAGGGATCGGCGGCGAGGTAAACTCACGACGGCGATGGGATCGCCGCCTGAGGACGAAAAACCCTAAGCGAGAGGGTAGGTTT
>NW_025259931.1:0-1709 GCF_018294505.1 Triticum aestivum
CTGGGCCGCACAGTGGAGGAGCCCAGGTAGGTTTTTCCCCCTTTCTTTTCTGTTTTCTGTTTTTATTTAATATATCTGCAACTTTGTTGAATTAAATAAAATACCTAGGCAATTCCAAAAATCACCAAACTACTCCTGGCTCATAGTTGGATTATTTCCAACATGAAACATTTTAGTTTGGAGATATTTGAGCATTTAAATATTTTATATAATTTTAAATGCCCAAATTCAAATAGTTATGATTTAATTCAAAAACCCTAGGATGGCCTAGGAAAATGTGCACCACTTTTGCAGAGGTTCTGAACCAAGACAAAAATGATGGGCATTTTAGAAGGGCATTTCAGGTTCATTGAAAATTATTTTAGTAAACCCTAGTTGGTTTCAGAGGGGACTGGGGGTTCTGTCATCCCCATTTCAGGTTTCTGCTGAAAGAGTAAACATGATGCAACACTCTAATACATGACTAGCTAGGGTGTGACAACTCACCCCCACTCAAAAGAATCTCGTCCCGAGATTTGGGTTCCTCCGGGAAGAAGGCGGGATACTCAAGTCGAAGACGATCCTCCCTTTCCCAAGTTGCTTCATCTTCAGAATGATGCGACCATTGAACTTTGAGGAACTTGATGTTATGACGTCGCGTGGTACGCTCGGCCTGATCGAGGATACGGATGGGGTACTCTCGATATGTAAGATCATCTTGGAGATCAAGCGTTTCGTGGTCCACTTCACGGATAGGATCCGAGAAGCAACGCCTCAGTTGAGAAACGTGGAAGACATCGTGAACTCTCGAGAGGTGCGGAGGTAGTTCCAATTGGTAGGCAACTTCTCCTCGTTTGGCAAGAATGCGAAAAGGTCCAATGTAACGAGGAGCCAATTTGCCTTTGATACCGAAACGATGGGTTCCCTTCAGAGGGGTGACCCGAAGATAAGCCTTCTCGTCAACCTCGAAAGTCATAGCCTTATGCTTTCGGTCATATTGACTCTTTTGACGGGATTGGGCTGTTTTCAACTTTTCACGAACGATACGAACTTGTTCTTCTGCTTCCTGAATCATATCCGGGCCAAAGAATTGCCTTTCCCCGGTCTCTGACCAGTTAAGGGGTGTTCGACATCGTCGTCCATAGAGAACTTCAAAAGGGGCTTTACCCAAGCTAGATTGATAGCTGTTGTTGTAAGCGAATTCGGCAAATGGAAGGCACTTCTCCCAGTCCATTCCGAACGAGATAACAGAGGCTCGAAGCATGTCTTCTAGAATTTGGTTGACGCGTTCCATTTGACCACTTGACTGAGGGTGGAAAGCGGTGCTGAAGGAGAGACGGGTTCCCATAGCATTTTGGAAACTTTCCCAAAATCGAGAGGTGAAAAGACTTCCTCGATCCGAATTGATTTCCAAAGGAACACCATGGAGGGACACTATCCGGGAGATGTATAAGTCTGCCAGTTGACTAGCGGTTATACTCTCACGAACAGGTAAGAAATGAGCTACTTTGGAAAGACGATCGACCACGACGAAAATAGCATTATTCCCTCTTTTGGTTCTGGGAAAACCGGTAATGAAATCCATACCAATTTTATCCCATTTCCATTCAGGAATAGCTAAGGGTTGAAGGGTGCCAGCAGGCCGTTGATGCTCTGCTTTTACACGACGACAGACGTCGCAATTTGCAATATACTGAGCAATTTCTCTCTTCATCCTAGTCCACCAGAAC
>NW_025259932.1:0-1709 GCF_018294505.1 Triticum aestivum
GGGGGGGGGCTTTTCTGTTTTTATTTCTTTTGTTCTATTTTTGTTTATTATTCCTTTTCTATTTTCTGTTTTATTTTGGTTCCTCTTTTATTTTAGTTTTATAACTATAAAAGTAGTCCCTAATTTAGTGTTAGTAATTAGCTACTACCACATAAGTTTGGGCAACAAAATAAATTAGTTTAATATTTTATCTATTGTAAAAGGCATTCAACTAATTGTCTTTGCTACTGTTTAAAACATTTTAGATTATTTTCACTTTTATAAAAGTGTGGTTTCTCCACCATACTTACTTATGCATTATTTGGCTCACTTCGAACAATTTTAGTTTCAATATTTGAAATCTTTTATTTTTTTTTGCTTGATTTTGAATTTGAACGCGAATCGGTTTCGAACTAACGCGAGATTAGCAACTATAATCGAGGTGACGTGGCATCACTAGCAGAGGATCACTGTAGCTTAATTACCCGGGCGTCACAATTCTCCTCCACTACAAGAAATCTCGTCCCGAGATTTAAGAGGGGGTATAAGGGGGAAGGTCTGGTTACGAAATCCTAACGAATCTTCTCAGTCTTGGTTGCTCTTCTCGAAGAGGTCGATCCATTACATTGATGTCTTTATTTTTCTGCTTCAGGTCATTAAGATGAAGTCGGCATCCTTTCTTCGGAAACTCCATCGTACTAACGAAAGAATAAAGGGGGAGTATTCCGGGAGAACGGGCCTCGGCAAGGTTGACTATTTGGTAGATAACATCGGGGAGGGAGGCGGAAAGTAACTCTCGAATTGAAACCTCCGAAAATATCGAGAGCCAAGTAAGGAGTTATTATGGGAAGTTTCAAGTGGGTAGGCAATCGTTCGATGCCTAAAACAAAGTCTGAAAGGGGTTCAAGCAACGGGAATAAGTATTGCGTCTGATACCAGAATAGATCACTAGGAAGGTGGCTCGTGATCTTTCATACGAAGCCAAGCATGAGGATTAGCTTTAGTAACAGGGGTGCAGGAGAGTCAGGTTTCGTTCCTGGGACCTGTGGGTTATGGGCCCACCATGTGGGTTAAAAGTAGAAAGGGAGGGGGGGCTGACATCTTGTACGATCACGATAGCAAGGCATGTCAGAGAGTAGCATGGCAGTTATGTCGGCAGCAATGTCGGTACCAAGGGCGAGGGACGAAGAGAACCATTTTCCTGCTCGTTGAACGAGGCGGACCAATAGGCAAAGTTCTCGTCCATCGGTGGTGACCGGAATGCTATCGACAATTTCAACAGGGTCTTACTGACAGAGTTGTACACCGAGGTGTTTACATAAGCAGGAGAATATTATTGCTTAGATCATATAGATCACAAGAAAGGTTAAACAAAACAATGGAAAGGAAAAGGTGATCATCAGATCAAATAGAACAATGGAATGGAAAATATGTTTATACACCTATTTCAGGGGTATATCCTTCCCAAGGACAAACAGAACAAGATATCCATGACAGGATATAAGGTAGACAACCATTTAGGTAAGGGGGGGAGGAATTTCATAACATTACCCATACAACGGTGTTTGGATAATTGAGCAGAAAAATTTAGCATTTGCTTTAAATGTTCTTGTTGAAAATCGGAGTATCACAGACATGCTTCGAGATAGCATTGACATGGTCTTCCAGCAAAGGTCGGACTTGGATATACAAAGGATTCACCAGGAACAACTTATAGAATAAGCATTACA
>NW_025259933.1:0-1709 GCF_018294505.1 Triticum aestivum
TTAGAGGGCGGCAGGTTCTCCAATACCTGGCAGTATCTTCAGGGATCTCACTTCAGCTATGATCCTGTGAGGGTTCCTTCTCTTTGGGTGTCCACCGCCCGCGCCGCAGGAACCGCGAGTGTCCTAGATTCTTCTGTAGTATTCGATCTTTAATTAGCTAGCCAGTGATGTACTATTCAATATTATATATTATTCGAGACGATGTATTCGAGATTGTATCTATTATTCTAGATGAAGTATTCGAGATTATATCTATTATTCGAGACGATGTAATTTGAATACTAAATTGTTTTATATTTCTTTTGAATTAGTTAACTAAAAGCTATGGCAGACAATACCGACAGAGAGGGAGAACAGACCATGTTCGATATGATACGCGGGCCAGATGATGATCAGAATGAAGAAGATTATGACGGCTCCGAATTTCTAAACAACACCGGAGAGGGTGATATGATATTCGATCGCGACGACCGAATTGATGAAGTCTTGAACTACGATTATGACGATGACGAAGAACATGTTGATCCTGAAACAACAAAGACCGGTGAGGTATATATATTTATATAAGCAGGTATCTGGTGATCATCACATGTTTTAAATGACTTGAAGATATATTAACGAATCGATCTTTGTTCTTTCAGCCATCCGGATCGAGCAAATCTTCAGGCAAAAGGACAAAACGAGGCCCGAACAAAAAGTTGAAGGAGGGCGTAAAGTACAATATCGAGGCAGTCAGACCTAATGGCGAACCATTAGCGCCTAAGAAGATTGCGGACAAGTTCGTTCGTCAGTGCGGAGTTCTTGTGAAGGACCAACTCCCGATCTCCCTTCAAGAATGGAGAGAGCCAGCAAAAGACAAAGGACAAAAAGGCAAAGAGGACGCTGCTCCATGTCCAGATGTTACTTTTGTCGACAAGAATCAAAAAGATCTGCTTTGGGATACTCTCATGGAACATTTCACCCTACCAGATCATTTCACAGAAGCAGATGTGCAGAAAGTCAAGGACGCTGCTCTTAGGAAGATGGCGGTTGCATTCAAGAACCACAAGAATCGTGAATGGGACAAGTACGTCAAGGGAGGAAGGAAGTTCCAGTATTCGAGGGAACACTAGAGAACCAACGTGCTCATTGGGACGATTTCGTGAAATTCAAGGATTCGGAATTAGCTAAGGAACGGTCGAGAATAAACAAGAAGAATGCCGAAAAAAAGGATAAGTTCCATAAGGTGGGGCCAGGTGGCTATGCGGTGGCAATGCCTAAGTGGGATAAGTCTGAGAAAGAGATGGAGGATGCAGGTGCCACTCCGGTTACTAAGAGCTGGCCCCCCAGGGTCAGGACATGGTTCTATGCGCATGGGGGGATTTGGACCCGAAGACAGGCAATGTTTCGACGAGGGCAAGTCTGAAGGGAGCCGACGATGCGATACTTGTTGCAATAGAAGAGGCACGATCGGGGGTGTTCCAGCCCAACAGAGAGAACGACAAGCTTACGCGTGCCCTGGGAAATCCTGAACACCCGGGAAGAACACGAGGCAAGGGCGCTATTCCGTGGTATGAGGGGTTTTCAGACTGGAACACCGACTACAGAACCCGTGCGAGAAAGAAGATTGCGGAGGAGAAGAAGAGGAAGATGGAGGAGGAGCAGAGGAAGCGGGACTATGAACGCCTTCAAGGCCTAGAAGCAAGTCAAGCGGAATTGGTAGTCAAATT
>NW_025259934.1:0-1709 GCF_018294505.1 Triticum aestivum
GTACACCTTGTCTCTTTTGTTAGCCACATTTCAGATTAAGCAACGCCGAGGACGACTTTATTTTCAAGAAGGGGAGGATGATGAGGACATGACTACCTTGGATATGACCAAAAATATTGCATATATGCATATTTGTCAGGTGATTTCTAGTGCAAACTATTCAATAATCTATTTATGTTATCCAGAACAAAAATACTTCACACACTTTTGTGTTTTGTCTAATTGCAGGTGTATGGGACATTTGTACAATCCACATATGAAGATAAGGAAGAAAGAGATGTTTATTTGCTGTCCAAAAAGTTCTCTCACGTCACTTTTGGCCCAAGAGAAGATAGAGTCCAAGTCTCTCACGTTCTGGATTCAGATTCGGACCGCACAGACACACCTGACTCAAAACGCACACAAGTTTTTCATACGGACTCCGAATTGGGTGATTCTTTTTTTGTTGGAAACTAGATTTCGTGCACTTCCCAGCCCAATTGGAATCACCTTCAAATTCGCCCGGAGCGTTGAGTTGTGGACGAAACAATCTGATGCTGCAGCAGAATCCGAGTCAAACTAGAAGTCCAAAGGTGTTACATCACCTCCACTTGGGCCCATTGGCCTTGTACGACCTAGATTTAGTTTTAGGATGCCTTGGGACGTCCTCCCACCTCCTTGGCCGTCACCCCTTGCTCCTATATAAGTAGATCCATCTAGTAGCTTTTCGTTGGGATTTGTTTAGTTAAAAGTTAGCCATTGCAACTTCGTGTGCTTCGTTTGTGTCCAACGACCAGACCAAGACCACTTTTCGGATCCCCACCTTGATCAAATAAAGCTTTCATCTTATATTCGCAATATCTAGATTGCAATCTCAGTTTCTTGCTTGTTCTTCGTTTGCTCGCAGGAAACAGACCCTCGTGGTCAGGTTGATCGTGCTCCGGCGTGGTCAATAACCTCTCGGAGTTGGTTTAGCGATTGCTAAGGCGCGACGTCCTCGCACGTTCGTAGTCGGATCGTCAAAGTCGACTTCCACCAAAGCGATATCCATCATCTCATCGAAAGACAGGACACCTTTGCCTCTATCACATGATGGTACGGTGTTCATCGTCAATGGAAGCACCGCGAAGCGCTTCTAGCAAGTTGTCTGATGCCTCTGGATGGACAGAGGTCATCGGCACGGGCGGCTCGCCCTCCTTAGAGAGAGGCTGCCTGCCTGAATCCGGAACCACTTGGGTTTCTGGAGCCGCATTCGGCTGGGGGCCAGACTTGTTGCGGCCCCCATCATCAGAATCTATGGGGGTCTTCCCTCCCATGTGCCTGGCGTTTGGGATTTCGCCTTGGGGCGTCTTTAGAACTGTCTCCCCCTGGTCCGGTAACCTCTTAGACAACACCTCGGTGTCGTCCGCGGGCTTGGGGGAGGAGGCTGCCGGGAGTGAATCGCTATTCATCGCCGACAGGCCCAGAGACCCATCCGAAGAGGATACGTCGATGTGGGCTTTGTCCGGACTGTACGATCATGTTTGGCATGATAAAAAGCAATAAAGCAAAACATACCGGAAGTATTATAGTGTCTGGATACTTACGACTTCGCCAGGAGCTTGTCCCTGGGCAACCACTCCTCGCCGCTGTAGGTGGCTGTGGTGGAGTGGTCCGGAGGGAGGGTCTTTCCTTTCTTGGACCCTTCGTCCTCCCCCGATGGGGCGACCTTCCTTTTCTTCCCCCCCCCC
>NW_025259935.1:0-1709 GCF_018294505.1 Triticum aestivum
CCTGAGATTCAAATCCGGTTGGGTGAAAATGTACTTCAGACTTTGGTGATCAGTGAATATTTCGCAACGATTACCGAGGAGGTAATGTCGCCAGGTCTTAAGTGCATAGACTACGGCTGCAAGTTCTAGATCATGAGTAGGATAATTCTCCTCATGTGGGTGCAATTGCCGTGAAGCGTAAGCAATTACGTGTCGATCTTGCATGAGAATGCAACCTAGTCCTTGTCGCGAGGCGTCGCAGTAGATAACGAAGTCCTTGGAGAAGTCTGGCGGTACCAGCACGGGAGCAGAAGTCAGGCGTCTTTTCAGTTCCTGAAAGCTGTGCTCACATTGTGGAGTCCATTCGAACTTCTTATCTTTCTTGAGGAGTTCGGTTAGGGGTTTAGCAACTTTGGAGAAGTTCTCGACAAAGCGACGGCAATAGCTCGCTAAGCCTAGAAAACTCCGAACTTGCTTGACCGATTCAGGTGGAGTCCAATTAAGGACGGCTTGAACTCGCTCAGGGTTAACAGCAATACCTTTACCAGATATTACATGACCCAGATAGGTCACTTCTGGCAACCAGAATTCACATTTTGAAAATTTGGCATAAAGGCGATGCTCTCGAAGTTTCTTCAACACTAGCCTTAGATGTTCGGCATGTTCTTCCTCGTTCTTGGAGTAGATGAGTATATCATCGAGATAAACTACGACGAATTTATCCAAATACTCCATGAAGATTGAGTTCATTAACCGAGAAAAGGTGGCTGGGGCGTTGGTTAAACCGAAGGACATGACGGTGTACTCGTATTGGCCATAGCGAGTAACAAAGGCCGTTTTAGGAATGTCCCCGTTTCTGATTTTGATCTGATGGTAGCCCAACCTCAAATCCATCTTGGAGAAGACTGAGGATCCAGCGAGCTGATCATACAGGTCGTTGATCCTAGGAAGAGGGTATTTGTTCTTGATTGTGACCAGGTTGACAGGTCGGTAGTCTACAACCATCCGGTCCGTACCATCCTTCTTCTTGACGAATAGGACGGGGTAGGCCCACGGAGATGAACTAGGTCGGATGAAACCCTTTTTCAAGGACTCATCGAGTTGTTTCTTAAGCTCGGCTAATTCTAGTGGTGCCATCTTATAGGGTCTTCTAGCAATCGAAACGGTTCCGGGGATGAGGTCTATTACGAACTCAACATCCCTGTCAGGTGGAACACCTGGCAATTCCTCTGGAAAGACATCCGGGAAGTCACGGACTACCGGAACGTCCTCAAGGTCTGGCAAGGGGCTGGCGTTAAGAGAATATAATTGTCGCTTGGCTATTCGGGTCAAGACATTGACTATCTTCCCCGAAGGATGGGTGAGTTGAACAGTCCTAGAGAAGCAATCAATTTTGGCTTGATGAGCTGACATCCAGTCCATACCCAAAATGATATTAATATCTGAAGATTTAAGGGCTATCAAAGATGCAAGGAAAACAAGTCTGTCGACTTGGATTTCATTTCCATAACTTACCCTAGAGGTCTGCCATCTAGAACCAGGGGTAGAAATTTCCATAGTGGACGGCAAGTCACAGAATGCAATGTTATGCAGACGAGCATAATTTTCGGATATAAAAGAATGAGAGGCTCCTGTATCGAAAAGAACAGATGCCGGGTGGCAATTAACAAGAAGCGTACCGAGAACGACGTTGGGATCCTCTTGAGCTTCTTCGGCAGAGACACAGTTGA
>NW_025259936.1:0-1708 GCF_018294505.1 Triticum aestivum
GGTAGCCTCAACACAACCGCTGAACGTCTTTGGGCCATTAGCAAGGAACTGGTTCAGAGTAGCAAAGTGGTGCTGATTATGGCCTTGATTCCCTTGACTGCCTTGATTGCGCTCTTGAAGGATTTGCATGATCAACTGTGTGTTTGCATTAGTAGCGGCCATCACAGCTTGCCATGCTTCCGGAGGAGGCGGAGGTGGAGGCGGATTAGGATTCGGAGTCGTGCGCGTTGGAGGAGCCATCCTGAAGAGGTTGACCACCATTAGCACATAGATAGACAACAATATAGAAGCTGAATCCAACGGAATGAAAATTGCAACATATAGTCTTCACATCCGAACAAAATGAACGAATGCATTCCTCTTCAAATGGTCACATATCCATAAATTGAGAAGCCACGAATAATTAAGGTAGAGAAATAAATCAACAAGGTACGGATCAAGAACGAATAATCGGTAAGAAATCCCAATCTCAAACCAATATCCGTGGAAGAAGAACTAGAGCTACTAGAATTCCCACCTATGAAACTCCCGAACCTTTCCGGTTATGCAATCAGGTGTTGGGGATACAGGGGAAGCACAATATCTCACCCAAACTAGCAAATCCTACATCTAGCTGTATCCATCCTTCAACACATAACCAAGAAAACTTCGGAAACCATCTACCTCAACCTTCGAAAAGCATCCGTTATACAAGTTATGGCGATACTCCCGAACTCCCGCCCCAGTACTGGGTGGCGTCGAGGTTATCTCACCAACGAACTGCATAAAAGAGATTTTCGATGTCGGCGAACATATCTCAAGTATACCAGAATTGCAATGATAAAATTGTGACGACAACACCTCGGAGCTCAACTCCCCGGGACACTGCCACAACCCCTAAAGACAGGAGGCACCAAGAACAATGTTCTCGTCACAAAACCATCGGAACAAAACCAAGATACTCGCGTGATCCTAAAAAAAAATTTAGTGAAATTTGAGAAGAGAAGAGTCAAAACTCTACGTCAGGATGCCTTACCAGAGCGATGAGGAGGCTGAGAAGTAAAAAGAATTCCTAAGCTCTCCGATATATAATTCCTAAGGACTCAAAACATTTTTTTCTAGACACAACTCGGCTGCTAAAAACGATCAAGCAATGGGGCTCCTAAGGTCGGGGAAGGCTCTGATTACCAACTTGTAACGCCCTCGATGCGGCTATAGCTCCCACGTGTCGAGGCACGACTTAGAGACATAACCGCATTGAAAGCAATGTCGCAAGTCAGGCAATCATTACAACATCCCATGTAATATATAATAAAAGGGGAAGATAACATAGTTGGCTTACACTCGCCACGTCACATCAGAGTACATAAATAACATCCATCAAACAAACACTCATGGCCCGACTACGGCGCCAAAATAGAAAAGAACCCAACATGCGACAAGGTCCTGAATCGATAACCCCAACTAGGCACCACTACTGATCATCTGGAAAGGACACGTAGTATCGCTGAGAGTCCTCGTCGAACTCCCACCTGAGCTCGTAATCGTCAACTGGAGCAGAATCACCTGGACCTGCATCTGGAGTTGTAGTATCTGTGAGCCACAGGGACTCAGCAATCTCACACCCACGCGATCAAGACTATTTAAGCTCATAGGAATGGATAAGGCAAATATATGTGGAGCTGCAGCAGGCGACTAGCATATATGGTGGCTAACTAATACGCAAAAG
>NW_025259937.1:0-1708 GCF_018294505.1 Triticum aestivum
AAGCAATTAAATTGAACCTTGGGTGCTGGAACTCGAGGTTGGAGAGGTTGAGGAAAGGGTTGGCGTGAAGGAGCAAGACGGGCCTTAGCCCCTTTATGAAGGCGGTGAATATCGAACGCCACCTCCTAAGCCTTAAAAATGCCTATTCCTAAAGAATCATGGCAACAGAACGGTTGGGATACCCACGCCCGTATTGATGAGGATCCCGCAATAAGGGGACACGATCTCTGCTTCGACAAGACGTGCCAATGAAACCGCGTCTCAAAATATGGAGCGACAGGCTAAAAAACGGTTCGAAATAATAACCGGGTGGTGACGTGATATCACGCTACAAAAAAGGTGTCAACGGATTGGACTCGTGAAATATTATACTCTCTGCGGTGGTGCGTGGTACTTGTTTTGCAGAGCCGGACACGTTCGTTGTGTTCGAAGACTGTGTTGGCATATTTGGAGAAGGAACCCGCCATGCAATGCCGAAGACAATCTGCGCGCCGGACACCTCGTCATTGAAGCCTGGTTTAGGGGCTACTGAGGGATTCCTGGATTAAGGGGTCCTCGGGCGTCCAGACTGTGATACGTAGGCCGGACTGATGGGCTGTGAAGATACAAGACCGAAGACTCTCTCCCGTGTCCGGATGGGACTCTCCTTGGCGTGGAAGGCAAGCTTGGCGCCCTGATATGAAGATTCCTTTCTCTGTAACTGATTTTGTACAACCCTAGTCCCTTCCGGTGTCTATAGAAACCGGAGGGCTTAGACCGTAGGGGTGATCATAATCATAGTCATACAGGCTAGACTTTTAGGGTTTTAGCCATTACGATCTCGAGGTAGATCAACTCTTGTAATACTCATATTCATCAAGATCAATCAAGCAGGAAGTAAGGTATTACCTCCATAGAGAGGGCACGAACCTGGGTAAACATTGTGTCCCCCGTCTCCTGTTACCATCAACCTTAGATGCACAGTTCGGGATCCCCTACCCAAGATCCGCCGGTTTTGACACCGACAGCTATGCCATGATGTCTTCGCCTAGACGTCCGTTGATGCTTCCAGAACCCCTCCTTCATCATTACGACTCCTTCTACTTCCATCTTTCCCTTTTAGATGGCGCAAACGTTCTCTTGCGCTTAACATTCTCCGTGGCATACATGACAGTTCGGATCAACCCTTTGCAGTCATGACACACACGTCAGTTGGTGATCACTCTGTCACAGTTCTATTTTTGTTACTTCCCTAAATTTAGCTTTAAAGATTTTATACAGTTAGCCACACAGTAACAGCACACCCGACGAGCTTCACCCAACAACACACACACCCCCGCCGGCGTGTTATCCTGCGAGTTTCTGATCTTGCACAATCCAGGCCGTACCAAGCCTCCCAGTCATGGCCTCCAAGTTGACCGCGACCCTATTCGTGCGAGCAAGATCTCGCCAAACTCGGCTTGAAGAAAATGAAGCAACACTTGTGATCACTGTGATGCAACACGCGAAGGAGGACGCGTCTGTTTTGGTAGGGGCCGAGGCAAGTGTCACCTCTTGGGTCAGGTGTTCGTCTCCGTTGATCTGGTCGAGAGGGTTACATGACACGGAAGTAACAAGCTCGCAAAGCATGCATATGGTTAGGCGCGAGGCATGGTGTCGATCGATCTACTTGTACATATTCGAGTCATGAACTAGACCCAAATAACTTCTCCAGACCCGGTAGACGGGC
>NW_025259938.1:0-1708 GCF_018294505.1 Triticum aestivum
TAGTAGCCTCTCTTACCGGGAAATGTCTCCTAGTGTTTCCACTGAGCCATGGTAGCTTGCTACTGCTCCGGAACACTTAGGCTGGCCGGCATGTGTCCTTCTTCGTTCCTGTGTCTGTCCCTTCGGGGAAATGTCACGCTTTGAGTACCGGAGTCCTGTTAGCCCGCTACAGCCCGGTTTACCGGAGTCCTGCTAGCCCAGTGCTACAGCCCGGACCCACTTGCTGATGACCGACACGTTCGAAGCTGGGTCATGGATGCCTGTCCCTGTAAGTCTGTGCCACTTTGGGTTTACGACTAGTCATGTCAGCCCGGGCTCCTTATCATATGGATGCTAGCGACACTATCATATACGTGAGCCAAAAGGCGCAAACGGTCCCGGGCAAAGGTAAGGCGACACCCGTGGGGATACCGTGCGTGAGGCCGCAAAGTAATATGAGGTGTTACCGGCTAGATCGATGTGACATCGAGTCGGGGTCCTGACATCGGAGCACGATCAACCTGACCACGAGGGTCTGTTTCCTGCGAGCAAACGAAGAACAAGCAAGAAACTAAGATTGCAATCTGGATATTGCGAATATAAGATGAAAGCTTTATTGATCAAGGTGGGGTTCTGTGACGCCTTTGTCTGGTCGTTGAACACAAACGAAGTACGCGAAGTTACAGCTATGGCGAACTTTTAATCTAAACAAAATCCAAAGTCTAAACGGTGCCCTAAGGGCTGTATATATGGAGGAAGAGAGGGGGAATTTTGTGGCCCTTGGTGGAGGGGTCCGAAATCAACCCTATCTCTTGTTTCCCCACACATACGGACTCTAAAAATAGCCTATACTTATGTATTTCGAAATTACATGGGCCTGGCTCAATAATAAGGTGATGTAGCACCTAAAATAGCCTTGGGACGAAATTTATGAAGTGGCATCTTGTATATTTCGTCCAAGGCTTCATGCACCCATTATGGTGGCTTCAAAGTCCTGAAATCATCACTTGTAACTCCGTTCTTTGTTCCCCTTGCGCATGCCATCATCTCCATGCTTGTTCTTGCTCCAATGCTCATCCTTCTCCAAGCTAGGCCCTTCATTTGTAAGCAAAACAAATATATCCAATTTAGGCAGCATCATATTCTCATGAACATTAGAATCATTATCAAGAAACGAAAGTACCTGGTAATTTAGTTGGCATGCACGAGCTCTAGTAATTGGTCCAGTATGTATAGCAGCAGGGGCTGTGGGTGTAACAATTGTATTGATGTCCTCATCATCCTCCCCTTCTTGAAATGAAGTCGTCCTCGACTGAAGTTCATCTTCCTCACCCAAATAAAGGCTTCAAATCTGCAATGTTAAAAGTGGGACTAACCCCAAAATCTGCAGGCAGCTCAAGTTTATATGCATTATCATTTATTTTCTCTAACACCTTAAAGGGACCGATGAGGACATCAATACCATTGTTACACCCATAGCCCCTACTGCTACATATACGGGACCAATTACTAGAGCTCGCGCACGCCAATTAAATTATCAGGTACTTTCGTTTCTTGGTAATGATTCTAATGTTCGTGAGAATATGATGCTGCCTAAATTGGATACATTTGTTTTGCTTACAAATGAAGGGCCTAGCTTGGAGAAGGATGAACATTGGAGCAAGAACAAGCATGGAGATGATGCCATGCGCAAGGGGAACAAGAACAGAGTTACAAGTGACGATTTCAG